>NW_022154889.1:0-38732 GCF_001633185.2 Quercus lobata
TTTTTTGAATTTTTTTACTATTTTTTTCGGAATTTTCTCGCCCGGGTCGGCTATGAACGGAATTCGGGACTAAAATTTTGTTTTCACTTTTTTGGCCTATCTCATCCCCTTTTGGTTAAAAATAATGCCGGGAAGAGGTTTAATAATTTTTTGAATTTTTTTACTATATTTTTCGGAATTCTTGCCGGTCGAGTGTGAACGGAATCGGGACTAAAATATTTTTTCTCTTTTTCGGCCTATATCATCCAGTTTTGGCTAAAATATTACCGGGAAGAGGTTTTATAATTTTTTGAATTTATTTACTATTTTTTTCGGAATTTTCTTGCCCGGGTCAAGTATGAACGGAATTCGGGACTAAAATTTTGTTTTCACTTTTTCGGCCTATATCATCCCGTTTTGGCTAGAAATAATGCTGGGAAGAAGTTTTCTAATTTTTTGAATTTTTTTACTATTTTTTTCGAAATTTTCTCGCCCGGGTCGGCTATGAACGGAATTCGGGACTAAAATTTTGTTTTCACTTTTTTGGCCTATCTCAGCCCCTTTTGGTTAAAAATAATGCCGGGAAGAGGTTTAATAATTTTTTGAATTTTTTTACTACTTTTTTTCAGAATTTTCTTGCCCGGGTCGAGTGTGAACGGAATTCGGGACTAAAATTTTGTTTTCTCTTTTTTGGCCTATCTCATCCCGTTTTGTCTAAAAATAATGCCGGGAAGAGGTTTAATAATTTTTTGAATTTTTTTACTATTTTTTTCAGAATTTTCTCGCTCGGGTCGAGTATGAACTGAATTCAGGACTAAAATTTTGTTTTCACTTTTTTGGCCCATCTCATCCCATTTTGGCTAAAAATAATGCCGGGAAGAGGTTTAATAATTTTTTGAATTTTTTTACTATATTTTTCGGAATTTTCTTACCGGGGTCGAGTGTGAACGGAATTCGGGACTAAAATATTTTTTTCTCTTTTTCGGCCTATATCATCCAGTTTTGGCTAAAAATATTACCGGGAAAAGGTTTTATAATTTTTGGAATTTATTTACTATTTTTTTCGGAATTTTCTTGCCCGGGTCAAGTACGAACAGAATTCGGGACTAAAATTTTGTTTTCACTTTTTCGGCCTATATCATCCTGTTTTCGCTAGAAATAATGCCGGGAACAAGTTTTCTAATTTTTTTAATTTTTTTACTATTTTTTTCGGAATTTTCTCGCCCGGGTCGGCTATGAACGGAATTCGGGACTAAAATTTTGTTTTCACTTTTTTGGCCTATCTCATCCCCTTTTGGTTAAAAATAATGCCGGGAAGAGGTTTAATAATTTTTTGAATTTTTTTACTACTTTTTTTCAGAATTTTCTTGCCCGGGTCGAGTGTGAACGGAATTCGGGACTAAAATTTTGTTTTCTCTTTTTTGGCCTATCTCATCCCCTTTTGGTTAAAAATACTGCCGGGAAGAGGTTTAATAATTTTTTGAATTTTTTTACTACTTTTTTTCAGAATTTTCTTGCCCGGGTCGAGTGTGAACGGAATTCGGGACTAAAATTTTCTTTTCTCTTTTTTGGCCTATCTCATCCCGTTTTGGCTAAAAATAATGCCGGGAAGAGGTTTAATAATTTTTTGAATTTTTTTACTATTTTTTTCGGAATTTTCTCGCTCGGGTCGAGTATGAACTGAATTCGGGACTAAAATTTTGTTTTCACTTTTTTGGCCCATCTCATCCCATTTTGGCTAAAAATAATGCCGGGAAGAGGTTTAATAATTTTTTGAATTTTTTTACTATTTTTCTCGGAATTTTCTTACGGGGGTCGAGTGTGAACGGAATTCAAGACTAAAATTTTGTTTTCTCTTTTTCGGCCTATCTCATCCAGTTTTGGCTAAAAATATTAACGGGAAGATGTTTTATAAATTTTTGAATTCTTTTACTGTTTTTTTCGGAATTTTCTTGCCCGTCGAGTACGAACGGAATTCGGGCCTAAAATTTTGTTTTCTCTTTTTCGACCTATCTCATCCCGTTTTAGCTCAAAATAATGCCGGGAATAGGTTTTATAATTTTTTGAATTATTTTTACTATTTTTTTCGAAATTTTCTTTCCCGGGTCGAGTATGAATAGAATTCGGGACTAAAATTTTGTTTTCTCTTTTTCGGCCTATCTCATCCCGTTTTGCCTAAAAATAAAGCCGGGAAGAGGTTTTATAATTTTTTGAATTTATTTACTATTTTTTTCGGAATTTTCTTGCCCGGGTCGAGTATGAACGGAATTCGGGACTAAAATTTTGATTTCACTTTTTCGGCCTATATCATCCCGTTTTGGCTAGAAATAATGCCGGGAAGAAGTTTTCTAATTTTTTGAATTTTTTTACTATTTTTTTCGGAATTTTCTCGACTGGGTCGGCTATGAACGGAATTCGGGACTAAAATTTTGTTTTCACTTTTTTGGCCTATCTCATCCCCTTTTGGTTAAAAATAATGCCGGGAAGAGGTTTAATAATTTTTTGAATTTTTTTACTACTTTTTTTCAGAATTTTCTTGCCCGGGTCGAGTGTGAACGGAATTCGGGACTAAAATTTTGTTTTCTCTTTTTTGGCCTATCTCATCCCCTTTTGGTTAAAAAAACTGCCGGGAGGAGGTTTAATAATTTTTTGAATTTTTTTACTACTTTTTTTCAGAATTTTCTTGCCCGGGTCGAGTGTGAACGGAATTCGGGACTAAAATTTTGTTTTCTCTTTTTTGGCCTATCTCATCCCGTTTTGGCTAAAAATAATGCCGGGAAGAGGTTTAATAATTTTTTGAATTTTTTTACTATTTTTTTCGGAATTTTCTCGCTCGGGTCGAGTATGAACTGAATTTGGGACTAAAATTTTGTTTTCACTTTTTTGGCCCATCTCATCCCATTTTGGCTAAAAATAATGACGGGAAGAGGTTTAATAATTCTTTGAATTTTTTTACTATTTTTTTCGGAATTTTCTTAAGGGGGTCGAGTGTGAACGGAATTCAGGACTAAAATTTTGTTTTCTCTTTTTCGGCCTATCTCATCCAGTTTTGGCTAAAAATATTAACGGGAAGATGTTTTATAAATTTTTGAATTCTTTTACTGTTTTTTTCAGAATTTTCTTGCCCGTCGAGTACGAACGGAATTCGGGACTAAAATTTTGTTTTCTCTTTTTCGACCTATCTCATCCCGTTTTAGCACGAAATAATGCCGGGAATAGGTTTTATAATTTTTTGAATTATTTTACTATTTTTTTCGAAATTTTCTTTCCCGGGTCGAGTATGAATAGAATTCGGGACTAAAATTTTGTTTTCTCTTTTTCGGCCTATCTCATCCCGTTTTGCCTAAAAATAAAGCCGGGAAGAGGTTTTATAATTTTTTGAATTTTTTTACTATTTTTTTCGGAATTTTCTTGCCCGGGTCGAGTATGAACGGAATTCGGGACTGAAATTTTGTTTTCTCTTTTTCGGCCTATCTCATCCCGTTTTGGCTAAAAATAAAGCCGGGAAGAGGTTTTATAATTTTTTGAATTTTTTTACTATTTTTTTCGGAATTTTCTTGCCCGGGTCGAGAATGCACAGAATTCGGGACTAAAATTTTGTTTTCTCTTTTTCGGCCTATCTCGTCCCGTTTTGGTTGAAAATACTGTCGGGAAGAGGTTTTATAATTTTTTGAATTTATTAACTATTTTTTTCGGAATTTTCTTGCCCGGGTCGAGTATGAACGGAATTCGGGACTAAAATTTTGTTTTCACTTTTTCGGCCTATATATCATACCGATTTGGCTAGAAATAATGCCGGGACGAAGTTTTCCAATTTTTAGAATTTTTTTACAATTTTTTTCGGAATTTTCTCGCCCGGGTCGGGTATGAACGGAATTCGGGACTAAAATTTTTTTTTCACTTTTTTGGCCTATCTCATCCCGTTTTGGCTAAAAATAATGCCGGGAAGAGGTTTAATAATTTTTTGAATTTTTTTACTATATTTTTCGAAATTCTCTTGCCCGGGTCGAGTGTGAACGGAATTCGGGACTAAAATATTGTTTTCTCTTTTTCGGCCTATCTCGTCCCATTTTTCCTGAAAATGTTGCCGGGAAAAGGTTTTATAATTTTCTGAATTTATTTACTATTTTTTTCGGAATTTTCTTGCCCGGGTCGAGTGTGAACGGAATTCGGGACTAAAATATTGTTTTCTCTTTTTCGGCCTATCTCATCCAGTTTTGGCTAAAAATATTTCCGGGAAAGGTTTTATAATTTTTTGAATTTATTTACTATTTTTTTCGGAATTTTCTTGCCTGGGTCAAGTATGAACGGAATTCGGGACTAAAATTTTGTTTTCACTTTTTCGGCCTATCTCATCCCGTTTTTGCTAGAAATAATGCCGAGAAGATGTTTTCTAATTTTTTGAATTTTTTTACTGTTTTTTTCGGAATTTTCTCGCCCGGGTCGGCTATGAACGGAATTCGGGACTAAAATTTTGTTTTCACTTTTTTAGCCTATCTCTTCCCGTTTTGGTTATAAATAATGCTGGGAAGAGGTTTAATAATTTTTTGTACTTTTTCACTACTTTTTTTCGGAATTTTCTTGCCCGGGTCGAGTGTGAACGGAATTCGGGACTAAAATTTTGTTTTCTCATTTACGGCCTATCTCATCCAGTTTTGGCTAAAAATATTAGCGGGAAGAGGTTTTATAAATTTTTGAATTCTTTTACTATTTTTTTCGGAATTTTCTTTCCCGGGTCGAGTATGAATGGAATTCGGGACTAAAATTTTCTTTTCTCTTTTTCGGCCTATCTCATCCCGTTTTGGCAAAAAATAAAGCCGGGAAGAGGTTTTATAATTTTTTGAATTTTTTTACTATTTTTTTCGGAATTTTCTTGCCCGGGTCGGGTATGAACGGAATTCCGGACTGAAATTTTGTTTTCTCTTTTTCGGCCTATCTCGTCCCGTTTTGGCTGAAAATATTGCCGGGAATAGGTTTTATAATTTTCTGAATTTATTTACTATTTTTTTCGGAATTTTCTTGCCCGTGTCGAGTATGAACGAAATTTGGGACTAAAATTTTGTTTTCACTTTTTCGGCCTATATCATCCCATTTTGGCTAAAAATAATGCCCGGATGAAGTTTTCTAATTTTTTGAATTTTTTTACTATTTTTTTCGGAATTTTCTCGCCCGTGTCGGGTATGAGCGGAATTCGGGAAGAAAATTTTTTTTTTCACTTTTTTGGCCTATCTCATCCTGTTTTGGCTAAAAATAATGCCGGGAAGAGGTTTAATAATTTTTTGAATTTTTTTACTATATTTTTCGGAATTCTGTTGCCCGGGTCGAGTGTGAACGGAATTCGGGACTAAAATATTGTTTTCCCTTTTTCGGCCTATCTCGTCCCATTTTTCCTGAAAATGTTGCCGGGAAAAGGTTTTATAATTTTCTGAATTTATTTACTATTTTTTTCGGAATTTTCTTGCCCGGGTCGAGTGTGAACGGAATTCGGGACTAAAATATTGTTTTCTCTTTTTCGGCCTATCTCATCCAGTTTTGGCTAAAAATATTACCGGGAAAGGTTTTATAATTTTTTGAATTTATTTACTATTTTTTTCGGAATTTTCTTGCCTGGGTCAAGCATGAACGAAATTCGGGACTAAAATTTTGTTTTCACTTTTTCGGCCTATCTCATCCCGTTTTTGCTAGAAATAATGCCGAGAAGATGTTTTCTAATTTTTTGAATTTTTTTACTCTTTTTTTCGGAATTTTCTCGCCCGGGTCGGCTATGAACGGAATTCGGGACTAAAATTTTGTTTTCAGTTTTTTAGCCTATCTCTTCCCGTTTTGGTTATAAATAATGCTGGGAAGAGGTTTAATAATTTTTTGTACTTTTTCACTACTTTTTTTCGGAATTTTGTTGCCAGGGTCGAGTGTGAACGGAATTCGGGACTAAAATTTTGTTTTCTCATTTACAGCCTATCTCATCCAGTTTTGGCTAAAAATATTAGCGGGAAGAGGTTTTATAAATTTTTGAATTCTTTTACTATTTTTTTCGGAATTTTCTTTCCCGGGTCGAGTATGAATGGAATTCGGGACTAAAATTTTGTTTTCTCTTTTTCGGCCTATCTCATCCCGTTTTGGCAAAAAATAAAGCCGGGAAGAGGTTTTATAATTTTTTGAATTTTTTTACTATTTTTTTCGGAATTTTCTTTCCTGGGTCGAGTATGAACGGAATTCCGGACTGAAATTTTGTTTTCTCTTTTTCGGCCTATCTCGGCCCGTTTTGGATGAAAATATTGCCGGGAGTAGGTTTTATAATTTTCTGAATTTATTTACTATTTTTTTCGGAATTTTCTTGCCCGGGTCGAGTATGAACGGAATTTGGGACTAAAATTTTGTTTTCACTTTTTCGGCCTATATCATCCCATTTTGGCTAAAAATAATGCCGGGAAGAAGTTTTCTAATTTTTTGAATTTTTTTACTATTTTTTTCGGAATTTTCTCGCCCGTGTCGGGTATGAACGGAATTCGGGACAAAAATTTTGTTTTCACTTTTTTGTCCTATCTCATCCCGTTTTGGCTAAAAATAATGCCGAGAAGAGGTTTAATAATTTTTTGAATTTTTTTACTATATTTTTCGGAATTCTCTAGACCGGGTAAAGTGTGAACGGAATTCGGGACTAAAATATTGTTTTCTCTTTTTCGGCCTATCTCGTCCCATTTTGGCTGAAAATATTGCCGGGAAGAGGTTCTTTAATTTTCTGAATTTATTTACTATTTTTTTTGGAATTTTATTGCCCGGGTCGAGTATGAACGGAATTCGGGATTAAAATTTTGTTTTCACTTTTTCGGCCTATATCATCCCATTTTGGGTAAAAATAATGCCGGGAAGAAGTTTTCTAATTTTTTGAATTTTTTACTATTTTTTTCGGAATTTTCTCGCCCGGGTCGGGTATGAACGGAATTCGGGACAAAAATTTTGTTTTCACTTTTTTGGCCTATCTCATCCTGTTTTGGCTAAAAATAATGCCGAGAAGAGGTTTAATAATTTTTTGAATTTTTTTACTATTTTTCGGAATTTTCTTGTCCGGGTCGAGTGTGAACGGAATTCAGGACTAAAATTTTGTTTTCTCTTTTTCGGCCTATCTCATCCAGTTTTGGCTAAAAATATTACCGGGAAGAGGTTTTATAAATTTTTGAATTCTTTTACTATTTTTTTCGGAATTTTCTTGCCCGGGTCGAGTACGAACGGAATTCGGGATTAAAATTTCGTTTTCTCTTTTTCGACCTATCTCATCCCGTTTCAGCTCGAAATAATGCCGGGAAGCGGTTTTATAATTTTTTGAATTATTTTACTATTTTTTTCGGAATCTTCTTGCCCGAGTAGAGTATGAACGGAATTCGGGACTAAAATTTTGTTTTCTCTTTTTCGGCCAATCTCATCCCGTTTTGGCCAAAAATATTGCCGGGAAGTGGTTTTATAATTTTTTGAATTTTTTTACTATTTTTTTCGGAATTTTCTCGCCTGGGGTCGAGTACGAACGGAATTCGGGACTAAAATTTTGTTTTCACTTTTTCGGCCTATCTCATCCTGTTTCGGCTAAAAATAACGCCGGGAAGAGGTTTAATAATTTTTTGAATTTTTTTACTATTTTTTTTGGAATTTTCTTGCCCGTGTCATGTGTGAACGGAATTCGGGACTAAAATTTCGTTTTCTATTTTTTGGCCTATCTCATCCCGTTTTGGCTAAAAATAATGCCGGGAAGAGGTTTAATAATTTTTTGAATTTTTTTACTATTTTTTTCGGAATTTTCTCGCTCGGGTCGAGTATGAACTGAATTCGGGACTAAAATTTTGTTTTCACTTTTTTGGCCTATCTCATCCCGTTTTGGCTAAAAATAAATTTTTGAATTCTTTTACTATTTTTTTCGGAATTTTCTTTCCCGGGTCGAGTATGAATGGAATTCGGGACTAAAATAATAATTTTTTGAATTTTTTTACTATATTTTTCGGAATTCTCTAGACCGGGTAAAGTGTGAACGGAATTCGGGACTAAAATATTGTTTTCTCTTTTTCGGCCTATCTCGTCCCATTTTGGCTGAAAATATTGCCGGGAAGAGGTTTTATAATTTTCTGAATTTATTTACTATTTTCTTCGGAATTTTATTGCCCGGGTCGAGTATGAACGGAATTCGGGACTAAAATTTTGTTTTCACTTTTTCGGCCTATATCATCCCATTTTGGCTAAAAATAATGCCGGGAAGAAGTTTTCTAATTTTTTGAATTTTTTTACTATTTTTTTCGGAATTTTCTCGCCCGGGTTGGGTATGAACGGAATTCGGGACTAAAATTTTGTTTTCACTTTTTCGGCCTATCTCATCCCGTTTTTGTTAGAAATAATGCCGAGAAGATGTTTTCTAATTTTTTGAATTTTTTTACTCTTTTTTTCCGAATTTTCTCGCCCGGGTCGGCTATGAACGGAATTCGGGACTAAAATTTTGTTTTCACTTTTTTAGCCTATCTCTTCCCGTTTTGGTTATAAATAATGCTAGGAAGAGGTTTAATAATTTTTTTTACTTTTTCACTACTTTTTTTCGGAATTTTCTTGCCCGGGTCGAGTGTGAACGGAATTCGGGACAAAAATTTTTTTTCTCATTTACAGCCTATCTCATCCAGTTTTGGCTAAAAATATTAGCGGTAAGAGGTTTTATAAATTTTTGAATTCTTTTACAGTTTTTTTCGGAATTTTCTTTCCCGGGTCGAGTATAAATGGAATTCGGGACTAAAATTTTGTTTTCTCTTTTTCGGCCTATCTCATCCCGTTTTGGCAAAAAATAAAGCCGGGAAGAGGTTTTATAATTTTTTGAATTTTTTTACTATTTTTTTCGGAATTTTCTTGCCCGGGTCGAGTATGAACGGAATTCCGGACTGAAATTTTGTTTTCTCCTTTTCGGCCTATCTCGTCCCATTTTGGCTGAAAATATTGCCGGGAATAGGTTTTATAATTTTCTGAATTTATTTACAATTTTTTTCGGAATTTTCTTGCCCGGGTCGAGTATGAACGGAATTTGGGACTAAAATTTTGTTTTCACTTTTTCGGCCTATATCATCCCATTTTGGCTAAAAATAATGCCGGGATGAAGTTTTCTAATTTTTTGAATTTTTTTACTATTTTTTTCGGAATTTTCTCGCCCGTGTCGGGTATGAACGGAATTCGGGAAGAAAATTTTTTTTTTTCACATTTTTGGCCTATGTCATCCTGTTTTGGCAAAAAATAATGCCGGGAAGAGGTTTAATAATTTTTTGAATTTTTTTACTATAGTTTTCGGAATTCTCTAGACCGGGTAAAGTGTGAACGGAATTCGGGACTAAAATATTGTTTTCTCTTTTTCGGCCTATCTCGTCCCATTTTGGCTGAAAATATTGCCGGGAAGAGGTTTTATAATTTTCTGAATTTATTTACTATTTTCTTCGGAATTTTATTGCCCGGGTCGAGTATGAACGGAATTCGGGACTAAAATTTTGTTTTCACTTTTTCGGCCTATATCATCCCATTTTGGCTAAAAATAATGCCGGGAAGAAGTTTTCTAATTTTTTGAATTTTTTTACTATTTTTTTCGGAATTTTCTCGCCCGGGTCAGGTATGAACGGAATTCGGGACTAAAATTTTGTTTTCACTTTTTCGGCCTATCTCATCCCGTTTTTGCTAGAAATAATGCCGAGAAGATGTTTTCTAATTTTTTGAATTTTTTTACTCTTTTTTTCCGAATTTTCTCGCCCGGGTCGGCTATGAACGGAATTCGGGACTAAAATTTTGTTTTCACTTTTTTAGCCTATCTCTTCCCCTTTTGGTTATAAATAATGCTAGGAAGAGGTTTAATAATTTTTTGCACTTTTTCACTACTTTTTTTCGGAATTTTCTTGCCCAGGTCGAGTGTGAACGGAATTCGGGACTAAAATTTTGTTTTCTCATTTACAGCCTATCTCATCCAGTTTTGGCTAAAAATATTAGCGGGAAGAGGTTCTATAAATTTTTGAATTCTTTTACTGTTTTTTTCTGAATTTTCTTTCCCGGGTCGAGTATGAATGGAATTCGGGACTAAAATTTTGTTTTCTCTTTTTCGGCCTATCTCATCCCGTTTTGGCAAAAAATAAAGCCGGGAAGAGGTTTTATAATTTTTTGAATTTTTTTACTATTTTTTTCGGAATTTTCTTGCCTGGGACGAGTATGAACGGAATTCCGGACTGAAATTTTGTTTTCTCTTTTTCGGCCTATCTCGTCCCATTTTGGCTGAAAATATTGCCGGGAATAGGTTTTATAATTTTCTGAATTTATTTACTATTTTTTTCGGAATTTTCTTGCCCGGGTCGAGTATGAACGGAATTTGGGACTAAAATTTTGTTTTCACTTTTTCGGCCTATATCATCCCATTTTGGCTAAAAATAATGCCGGGAAGAAGTTTTCTAATTTTTTGAATTTTTTTACTATTTTTTTCGGAATTTTCTCGCCCGTGTCGGGTATGAACGGAATTCGGGAAGAAAATTTTTTTTTCACTTTTTTGGCCTATCTCATCCTGTTTTGGCTAAAAATAATGCCGGGAAGAGGTTTAATAATTTTTTGAATTTTTTTACTATATTTTTCGGAATTCTCTAGACCGGGTAAAGTGTGAACGGAATTCGGGACTAAAATATTGTTTTCTCTTTTTCGGCCTATCTCGTCCCATTTTGGCTGAAAATATTGCCGGGAAGAGGTTTTAGAATTTTCTGAATTTATTTACTATTTTTTTTGGAATTTTATTGCCCGGGTCGAGTATGAACGGAATTCGGGACTAAAATTTTGTTTTCACTTTTTCGGCCTATATCATCCCATTTTGGCTAAAAATAATGCCGGGAAGAAGTTTTCTAATTTTTTGAATTTTTTTACTATATTTTTCGGAATTCTCTAGACCGGGTAAAGTGTGAACGGAATTCGGGACTAAAATATTGTTTTCTCTTTTTCGGCCTATCTCGTCCCATTTTGGCTGAAAATATTGCCGGGAAGAGGTTTTAGAATTTTCTGAATTTATTTACTATTTTTTTTGGAATTTTATTGCCCGGGTCGAGTATGAACGGAATTCGGGACTAAAATTTTGTTTTCACTTTTTCGGCCTATATCATCCCATTTTGGCTAAAAATAATGCCGGGAAGAAGTTTTCTAATTTTTTGAATTTTTTTACTATTTTTTTCGGAATTTTCTCGCCCGGGTCGGGTATGAACGGAATTCGGGTCTAAAATTTTGTTTTCACTTTTTTGGCCTATCTCATCCCGTTTTGGCTAAAAATAATGCCGAGAAGAGGTTTAATAATTTTTTGAATTTTTTTACTTCTTTTTTTCGGAATTTTCTTGTCCGGGTCGAGTGTGAACGGAATTCAGGACTAAAATTTTGTTTTCTCTTTTTCGGCCTATCTCATCCAGTTTTGGCTAAAAATATTACCGGGAAGAGGTTTTATAAATTTTTGAATTCTTTTACTATTTTTTTCGGAATTTTCTTGCCCGGGTCGAGTACGAACGGAATTCGGGATTAAAATTTCGTTTTCTATTTTTCGACCTATCTCATCCCGTTTCAGCTCGAAATAATGCCGGGAAGCGGTTTTATAATTTTTTGAATTATTTTACTATTTTTTTCGGAATCTTCTTGCCCGAGTAGAGTATGAACGGAATTCGGGACAAAAATTTTGTTTTCACTTTTTCGGCCTATCTCATCCTGTTTCGGCTAAAAATAACGCCGGGAAGAGGTTTAATAATTTTTTGAATTTTTTTACTATTTTTTTTGGAATTTTCTTGCCCGTGTCATGTATGAACGGAATGCGGGACTAAAATTTCGTTTTCTCTTTTTTGGCCTATCTCATCCCGTTTTGGCTAAAAATAATGCCGGGAACAGGTTTAATAATTTTTTGAATTTTTTTACTACTTTTTTTCGGAATTTTCTTACGGGGGTCGAGTGTGAACGGAATTCGGGACTAAAATTTTGTTTTCTCTTTTTCGGCCTATCTCATCCAGTTTTGGCTAAAAATATTACCGGGAAGAGGTTTTATAAATTTTTGAATTCTTTTACTATTTTTTTTGGAATTTTCTTGCCCGTCGAGTACGAACGGAATTCGAGATTAAAATTTTGTTTTCTCTTTTTCGACCTATCTCATCCCGTTTTAGCTCGAAATAATGCCGGGAATAGATTTTATAATTTTTTGAATTATTTTACTATTTTTTTCGGAATTTTCTTTCCCGGGTCGAGTATGAATAGAATTCGGGACTAAAATTTTGTTTTCTCTTTTTCGGCCAATCTCATCCCGTTTTGGCCAAAAATATTGCCGGGAAGTGGTTTTATAATTTTTTGAATTTTTTTACTATTTTTTTCGGAATTTTCTTGCCCGGGGTCGAGTATGAACGGAATTCGGGACTAAAATTTTGTTTTCTCTTTTTCGGCCTATCTCATCCCGTTTTCGCTAAAAATAAAGCCGGGAAGAGGTTTTATAATTTTTTGAATTTTTTTACTATTTTTTTCGGAATTTTCTTGCCCGGTCGACAATGCACAGAATTCGGGACTAAAATTTTGTTTTCTCTTTTTCGGCCTATCTCGTCCTGTTTTGATTGAAAATATTGCCGGGAAGAGGTTTTATAATTTTTTGAATTTATTAACTATTTTTTTCGGAATTTTCTTGCCCGGGTCGAGTATGAACGGAATTCGGACTAAAATTTTGTTTTCACTTTTTCGGCCTATATCATACCGATTTGGCTAGAAATAATGCCGGGAAGAAGTTTTCTAATTTTTAGAATTTTTTTACTATTTTTTTCGGAATTTTCTCGCTCGGGTCGGGTATGAACGGAATTCGGGACTAAAATTTTTTTTTTTCACTTTTTTGGCCTATCTCATCCCGTTTTGGCTAAAAATAATGCCGGGAAGTGGTTTAATAATTTTTTGAATTTTTTTACTATATTTTTCGGAATTCTCTTGGCCGGGTCGAGTGTGAACGGAATTCGGGACTAAAATATTGTTTTCTCTTTTTCGGCCTATCTTGTCCCATTTTTCCTGAAAATGTTGCCGGGAAAAGGTTTTATAATTTTCTGAATTTATTTACTATTTTTTTCGGAATTTTCTTGCCCGGGTCGAGTGTGAACGGAATTCGGGACTAAAATATTGTTTTCTCTTTTTCGGCCTATCTCATCCAGTTTTGGCTAAAAATATTACCGGGAAAGGTTTTATAATTTTTTGAATTTATTTACTATTTTTTTCGGAATTTTCTTGCCTGGGTCAAGTATGAACGGAATTCGGGACTAAAATTTTGTTTTCATTTTTTCGGCCTATCTCATCCCGTTTTTGCTAGAAATAATGCCGAGAAGATGTTTTCTAATTTTTTGAATTTTTTTACTACTTTTTTTCGGAATTTTCTTGTCCGGGTCGAGTGTTAACGGAATTCAGGACTAAAATTTTGTTTTCTCTTTTTCGGCCTATCTCATCCAGTTTTGGCTAAAAATATTACCGGGAAGAGGTTTTATAAATTTTTGAATTCTTTTACTATTTTTTTCGGAATTTTCTTTCCCGGGTCGAGTACGAACGGAATTCGGGATTAAAATTTTGTTTTCTCTTTTTCGACCTATCTCATCCCGTTTAAGCTCGAAATAATGCCGGGAAGTGGTTTTACAATTTTTTGAATTATTTTACTATTTTTTTCAGAATCTTCTTGCCCGAGTAGAGTATGAACGGAACTCGGGACTAAAATTTTGTTTTCTCTTTTACGGCCAATCTCATCCCGTTTTGGCCAAAAATATTGCCGGGAAGTGGTTTTATAATTTTTTGAATTTTTTTACTATTTTTTTCGGAATTTTCTCGCCTGGGGTCGAGTACGAACGGAATTCGGGACTAAAATTTTGTTTTCACTTTTTCGGCCTATCTCATCCTGTTTCGGCTAAAAATAACGCCGGGAAGAGGTTTAATAATTTTTTGAATTTTTTTACTATTTTTTTTGGAATTTTCTTGCCCGTGTCATGTATGAACGGAATTCGGGACTAAAATTTCGTTTTCTCTTTTTTGGCCTATCTCATCCCGTTTTGGCTAAAAATAATGCCGGGAAGAGGTTTAATAATTTTTTGAATTTTTTTACTATTTTTTTCGGAATTTTCTCGCTCGGGTCGAGTATGAACTGAATTCGGGACTAAAATTTTGTTTTCTCTTTTTCGGCCAATCTCATCCCGTTTTGGCCAAAAATATTGCCGGGAAGTGGTTTTATAATTTTTTGAATTTTTTTACTATTTTTTTCGGAATTTTCTCGCCCGGGTCGAGTATGAACGGAATTCGGGACTGAAATTTTGTTTTCTCTTTTTCGGCCTATCTCATCCCGTTTTGGCTATAAATAAAGCCGGGAAGAGGTTTTATAATTTTTTGAATTTTTTTACTATTTTTTTCGGAATTTTCTTGCCCGGGTCGAGAATGCACAGAATTCGGGACTAAAATTTTGTTTTCTCTTTTTCGGCCTATCTCGTCCTGTTTTGATTGAAAATATTGCCGGGAAGAGGTTTTATAATTTTTTGAATTTATTAACTATTTTTTTCGGAATTTTCTTCCCCGGGTCGAGTATGAACGGAATTCGGGACTAAAATTTTGTTTTCGCTTTTACGGCCTATATCATACCGATTTGGCTAGAAATAATGCCGGGAAGAAGTTTTCTAATTTTTAGAATTTTTTTACTATTTTTTTCGGAATTTTCTCGCCCGGGTCGGGTATGAACGGAATTCAGGACTAAAATTTTTTTTTCACTTTTTTGGCCTATCTCATCCCGTTTTGGCTAAAAATAATGCCGGGAAGTGGTTTAATAATTTTTTGAATTTTTTTACTATATTTTTCGGAATTCTCTTGGCCGGGTCGAGTGTGAACGGAATTCGGGACTAAAATATTGTTTTCTCTTTTTCGGCCTATCTCATCCCATTTTTCCTGAAAATGTTGCCGGGAAAAGGTTTTATAATTTTCTGAATTTATTTACTATTTTTTTCGGAATTTTCTTGCCCGGGTCGAGTGTGAACGGAATTCGGGACTAAAATATTGTTTTCTCTTTTTCGGCCTATCTCATCCAGTTTTGGCTAAAAATAGTACCGGGAAAGGTTTTATAATTTTTTGAATTTATTTACTATTTTTTTCGGAATTTTCTTGCCTGGGTCAAGTATGAACGGAATTCGGGACTAAAATTTTGTTTTCATTTTTTCGGCCTATCTCATCCCGTTTTTGCTAGAAATAATGCCGAGAAGATGTTTTCTAATTTTTTGAATTTTTTTACTACTTTTTTTCGGAATTTTCTTGTCCGGGTCGAGTGTTAACGGAATTCAGGACTAAAATTTTGTTTTCTCTTTTTCGGCCTATCTCATCCAGTTTTGGCTAAAAATATTACCGGGAAGAGGTTTTATAAATTTTTGAATTCTTTTACTATTTTTTTTGGAATTTTCTTGCCCGTCGAGTACGAACGGAATTCGAGATTAAAATTTTGTTTTATCTTTTTCGACCTATCTCATCCCGTTTTAGCTCGAAATAATGCCGGGAATAGTTTTTATAATTTTTTGAATTATTTTACTATTTTTTTCGGAATTTTCTTTCCCGGGTCGAGTATGAATAGAATTCGGGACTAAAATTTTGTTTTCTCTTTTTCGGCCAATCTCATCCCGTTTTGGCCAAAAATATTGCCGGGAAGTGGTTTTATAATTTTTTGAATTTTTTTACTATTTTTTTTCGGAATTTCTCGCCCGGGTCGAGTATGAACGGAATTTTCGGGACTGAAATTTTGTTTTCTTTCCTTTTTCGGGCCTATTCTCATCCCGTTTTGGCTAAAAATAAAGCGGGAAGAGGTTTAATAAATTTTTTTTTGAATATTTTTACTATTTTTTTCGGAATTTTCTCGCTCGGGTCGAGTATGAACTGAATTTCGGGACTAAAAATTTTGTTTTCTCTTTTTCGGGCCAATCTCATCCCGTTTTGGCCAAAAATATTGCCGGGAAGGTGTTTTTATAATTTTTTTGAATTTTTTTTACTATTTTTTTCGGAATTTTCTCCCCGGTCGAGTATGAACGGAAATTCGGGACTTGAAATTTTGTTTTCTCTTTTTTCGGCCTATCTCATCCCGTTTTGGCAAAAAATAAAGCCGGGAAGAGGTTTTATAATTTTTTGAATTTTTTTACAATTTTTTTCGGAATTTTCTTGCCCGGGTCTAGTATGAACGGAATTCCGGACTGAAATTTTGTTTTCTCTTTTTCGGCCTATCTCGTCCCATTTTGGCTGAAAATATTGCCGGGAATAGGTTTTATAATTTTCTGAATTTATTTACTATTTTTTTCGGAATTTTCTTGCCCGGGTCGAGTATGAACGGAATTTGGGACTAAAATTTTGTTTTCACTTTTTCGGCCTATATCATCCCATTTTGGCTAAAAATAATGCCGGGATGAAATTTTCTAATTTTTTGAATTTTTTTACTATTTTTTTCGGAATTTTCTCGCCCGTGTCGGGTATGAACGGAATTCGGGAAGAAAATTTTGTTTTCACTTTATTGGCCTATCTCATTCTGTTTTGGCTAAAAATAATGCCGGGAAGAGGTTTAATAATTTTTTGAATTTTTTTACTATATTTTTCGGGATTCTCTTGCCTGGGTCGAGTGTGAACGGAATTCGGGACTAAAATATTGTTTTCTCTTTTTCGGCCTATCTCGTCCCATTTTTCCTGAAAATGTTGCCGGGAAAAGGTTTTATAATTTTCTGAATTTATTTACTATTTTTTTCGGAATTTTCTTGCCCGGGTCGAGTGTGAACGGAATTCCGGACTAAAATATTGTTTTCTCTTTTTCGGTCAATCTCATCCAGTTTTGGCTAAAAATATTACCGGGAAAGGTTTTATAATTTTTTGAATTTATTTACTATTTTTTTCGGAATTTTCTTGCCTGGGTCAAGTATGAACGGAATTCGGGACTAAAATTTTGTTTTCACTTTTTCGGCCTATCTCATCCCGTTTTTGCTAGAAATAATGCCGAGAAGATGTTTTCTAATTTTTTGAATTTTTTTACTCTTTTTTTCGGAATTTTCTCGCCCGGGTCGGCTATGAACGGAATTCGGGACTAAAATTTTTTTTTCACTTTTTTAGCCTATCTATTCCCGTTTTGGTTATAAATAATGCTGGGAAGAGGTTTAATAATTTTTTGTACTTTTTCACTACTTTTTTTCGGAATTTTCTTGCCCGGGTCGAGTGTGAACGGAATTCGAGACTAAAATTTTGTTTTCTCATTTACAGCTTATCTCATCCAGTTTTGGCTAAAAATATTAGCGGGAAGAGGTTTTATAAATTTTTGAATTCTTTTACTATTTTTTTCGGAATTTTCTTTCCCGGGTCGAGTATGAATGGAATTCGGGACTAAAATTTTGTTTTCTCTTTTTCGGCCTATCTCATCCCGTTTTGGCAAAAAATAAAGCCGGGAAGAGGTTTTATAATTTTTTGAATTTTTTTACTATTTTTTTCGGAATTTTCTTTCCTGGGTCGAGTATGAACGGAATTCCGGACTGAAATTTTGTTTTCTCTTTTTCGGCCTATCTCGGCCCGTTTTGGATGAAAATATTGCCGGGAGTAGGTTTTATAATTTTCTGAATTTATTTACTATTTTTTTCGGAATTTTCTTGCCCGGGTCGAGTATGAACGGAATTTGGGACTAAAATTTTGTTTTCACTTTTTCGGCCTATATCATCCCATTTTGGCTAAAAATAATGCCGGGAAGAAGTTTTCTAATTTTTTGAATTTTTTTACTATTTTTTTCGGAATTTTATCGCCCGTGTCGGGTATGAACGGAATTCGGGAAGAAATTTTTTTTTTCACTTTTTTGGCCTATCTCATCCTGTTTTGGCTAAAAATAATGCCGGGAAGAGGTTTAATAATTTTTTGAATTTTTTTACTATATTTTTCGGAATTCTCTAGACCGGGTAAAGTGTGAACGGAATTCGGGACTAAAATATTGTTTTCTCTTTTTCGGACTATCTCGTCCCATTTTGGCTGAAAATATTGCCGGGAATTGGTTTTATAATTTTCTGAATTTATTTACTATTTTTTTCGGAATTTTATTGCCCGGGTCGAGTATGAACGGAATTCGGGACTAAAACTTTGTTTTCACTTTTTCGGTCTATATCATCCCATTTTGGCTAAAAATAATGCCGGGAAGAAGTTTTCTAATTTTTTGAATTTATTTACTATTTTTTTCGGAATTTTCTTGCCTGGGTCAAGTATTTACTATTTTTTTCGGAATTTTCTTGCCTGGGTCAAGTATGAACGGAATTCGGGACTAAAATTTTGTTTTCGCTTTTTCGGCCTATCTCATCCCGTTTTTGCTAGAAATAATGCCGAGAAGATGTTTTCTAATTTTTTGAATTTTTTTACTGTTTTTTTCGGAATTTTCTCGCCCGGGTCGGCTATGAACGGAATTCGGGACTAAAATTTTGTTTTCACTTTTTTAGCCTATCTCTTCCCGTTTTGGTTATAAATAATGCTGGGAAGAGGTTTAATAATTTTTTGTACTTTTTCACTACTTTTTTTCGGAATTTTCTTGCCAGGGTAGAGTGTGAACGGAATTCGGGACTAAAATTTTGTTTTCTCATTTACAGCCTATCTCATCCAGTTTTGGCTAAAAATATTAGCGGGAAGAGGTTTTATAAATTTTTGAATTCTTTTACTATTTTTTTCGGAATTTTCTTTCCGGGGTCGAGTATGAATGGAATTCGGGACTAAAATTTTGTTTTCTCTTTTCGGCCTATCTCATCCCGTTTTGGCAAAAAATAAAGCCGGGAAGAGGTTTTATAATTTTTTGAATTTTTTTACTATTTTTTTCGGAATTTTCTTGCCCGGGTCTAGTATGAACGGAATTCCTGACTGAAATTTTGTTTTCTCTTTTTCGGCCTACCTCGTCCCATTTTGGCTGAAAATATTGCCGTGAATAGGTTTTATAATTTTCTGAATTTATTTACTATTTTTTTCGGAATTTTCTTGCCCGGGTCGAGTATGAACGGAATTTGGGTCTAAAATTTTGTTTTCACTTTTTCGGCCTATATCATCCCATTTTGGCTAAAAATAATGCCGGGATGAAGTTTTCTAATTTTTTGAATTTTTTTACTATTTTTTTCGGAATTTTCTCGCCCGTGTCTGGTATGAACGGAATTCGGGAAGAAAATTTTTTTTTCACTTTTTTGGCCTATCTCATCCTGTTTTGGCTAAAAATAATGCCGGGAAGAGGTTTAATAATTTTTTGAATTTTTTTACTATATTTTTCGGAATTCTCTTGCCCGGGTCGAGTGTGAACGGAATTCGGGACTAAAATATTGATTTCTCTTTTTCGGCCTATCTCGTCCCATTTTTCCTGAAAATGTTGCCGGGAAAAGGTTTTATAATTTTCTGAATTTATTTACTATTTTTTTCGGAATTTTCTTGCCCGGGTCGAGTGTGAACGGAATTCGGGACTAAAATATTGTTTTCTCTTTTTCGGCCTATCTCATCCAGTTTTGGCTAAAAATATTACCGGGAAAGGTTTTATAAATTTTTTGAATTTATTTACTATTTTTTTCGGAATTTTCTTGCCTGGGTCAAGTATGAACGGAATTCGGGACTAAAATTTTGTTTTCACTTTTTCGGCCTATCTCATCCCATTTTTGCTAGAAATAATGCCGAGAAGATGTTTTCTAATTTTTTGAATTTTTTTACTGTTTTTTTCGGAATTTTCTCGCCCGGGTCGGCTATGAACGGAATTCGGGACTAAAATTTTGTTTTCACTTTTTTAGCCTATCTCTTCCCGTTTTGGTTATAAATAATGCTGGGAAGGGGTTTAATAATTTTTTGTACTTTTTCACTACTTTTTTTCGGAATTTTCTTGCCCGGGTCGAGTGTGAACGGAATTCGGGACTAAAATTTTGTTTTCTCATTTACGGCCTATCTCATCCAGTTTTGGCTAAAAATATTAGCGGGAAGAGGTTTTATAAATTTTTGAATTCTTTTACTATTTTTTTCGGAATTTTCTTTCCCGGGTCGAGTATGAATGGAATTCGGGACTAAAATTTTGTTTTCTCTTTTTCGGCCTATCTCATCCCGTTTTGGCAAAAAATAAAGCCGGGAAGAGGTTTTATAATTTTTTGAATTTTTTTACTATTTTTTTCGGAATTTTCTTGCCTGGGTCGAGTATGAACGGAATTCCGGACTGAAATTTTGTTTTCTCTTTTTCGGCCTATCTCGTCCCATTTTGGCTGAAAATATTGCCGGGAATAGGTTTTATAATTTTCTGAATTTATTTACTATTTTTTTCGGAATTTTCTTGCCCGGGTCGAGTATGAACGGAATTTGGGACTAAAATTTTGTTTTCACTTTTTCGCCCTATATCATCCCATTTTGGCTAAAAATAATGCCGGGATGAAGTTTTCTAATTTTTTGAATTTTTTTACTATTTTTTTCGGAATTTTCTCGCCCGTGTCGGGTATTAACGGAATTCGGGAAGAAAATTTTTTTTTCACTTTTTTGGCCTATCTCATCCTGTTTTGGCTAAAAATAATGCCGGGAAGAGGTTTAATAATTTTTTGAATTTTTTTACTGTATTTTTCGGAATTCTCTTGCCCGGGTTGAGTGTGAACGGAATTCGGGACTAAAATATTGTTTTCTCTTTTTCGGCCTATCTCGTCCCCTTTTTCCTGAAAATGTTGCCGGGAAAAGGTTTTATAATTTTCTGAATTTATTTACTATTTTTTCGCAATTTTCTTGCCCGGGTCGAGTGTGAACGGAATTCGGGACTAAAATATTGTTTTCTCTTTTTCGGCCTATCTCATCCAGTTTTGGCTAAAAATATTACCGGGAAGGGTTTTCTAATTTTTTGAATTTATTTACTATTTTTTTCGGAATTTTCTTGCCTGGGTCAAGTATGAACGGAATTCGGGACTAAAATTTTGTTTTCACTTTTTCGGCCTATCTCATCCCGTTTTTGCTAGAAATAATGCCGAGAAGATGTTTTCTAATTTTTTGAATTTTTTTACTGTTTTTTTCGGAATTTTTCGCCCCGGGTCGGCTATGAACGGAATTCGGGACTAAAATTTTGTTTTCACTTTTTTAGCCTATCTCTTCCCGTTTTGGTTATAAATAATGCTGGGAAGAGGTTTAATAATTTTTTGTACTTTTTCACTACTTTTTTTCGGAATTTTCTTGCCAGGGTAGAGTGTGAACGGAATTCGGGACTAAAATTTTGTTTTCTCATTTACAGCCTATCTCATCCAGTTTTGGCTAAAAATATTAGCGGGAAGAGGTTTTATAAATTTTTGAATTCTTTTACTATTTTTTTCGGAATTTTCTTTCCGGGGTCGAGTATGAATGGAATTCGGGACTAAAATTTTGTTTTCTCTTTTCGGCCTATCTCATCCCGTTTTGGCAAAAAATAAAGCCGGGAAGAGGTTTTATAATTTTTTGAATTTTTTTACTATTTTTTTCGGAATTTTCTTGCCCGGGTCTAGTATGAACGGAATTCCGGACTGAAATTTTGTTTTCTCTTTTTCGGCCTATCTCGTCCCATTTTGGCTGAAAATATTGCCGTGAATAGGTTTTATAATTTTCTGAATTTATTTACTATTTTTTTCGGAATTTTCTTGCCCGGGTCGAGTATGAACGGAATTTGGGACTAAAATTTTGTTTTCACTTTTTCGGCCTATATCATCCCATTTTGGCTAAAAATAATGCCGGGATGAAGTTTTCTAATTTTTTGAATTTTTTTACTATTTTTTTCGGAATTTTCTCGCCCGTGTCTGGTATGAACGGAATTCGGGAAGAAAATTTTTTTTTTCACTTTTTTGGCCTATCTCATCCTGTTTTGGCTAAAAATAATGCCGGGAAGAGGTTTAATAATTTTTTGAATTTTTTTACTATATTTTTCGGAATTCTCTTGCCCGGGTCGAGTGTGAACGGAATTCGGGACTAAAATATTGATTTCTCTTTTTCGGCCTATCTCGTCCCATTTTTCCTGAAAATGTTGCCGGGAAAAGGTTTTATAATTTTCTGAATTTATTTACTATTTTTTTCGGAATTTTCTTGCCCGGGTCGAGTGTGAACGGAATTCGGGACTAAAATATTGTTTTCTCTTTTTCGGCCTATCTCATCCAGTTTTGGCTAAAAATATTACCGGGAAAGGTTTTAAAATTTTTTTAATTTATTTACTATTTTTTTCGGAATTTTCTTGCCTGGGTCAAGTATGAACGGAATTCGGGACTAAAATTTTGTTTTCACTTTTTCGGCCTATCTCATCCCCTTTTTGCTAGAAATAATGCCGAGAAGATGTTTTCTAATTTTTTGAATTTTTTTACTATTTTTTTCGGAATTTTCTCGCCCGGGTCAGCTTTGAACGGAATTCGGGACTAAAATTTTGTTTTCACTTTTTTAGCCTATCTCTTCCCGTTTGGGTTATAAATAATGCTGGGAAGAGGTTTAATAATTTTTTGTACTTTTTCACTACCTTTTTTCGGAATTTTCTTGCCCGGGTCGAGTGTGAACGGAATTCGGGACTAAAATTTTGTTTTCTCATTTACGGCCTATCTCATCCAGTTTTGGCTAAAAATATTAGCGGGAAGAGGTTTTATAAATTTTTGAATTCTTTTACTATTTTTTTCGGAATTTTCTTTCCCGGGTCGAGTATGAATGGAATTCGGGACTAAAATTTTGTTTTCTCTTTTTCGGCCTATCTCATCCCGTTTTGGCAAAAAATAAAGCCGGGAAGAGGTTTTATAATTTTTTGAATTTTTTTACTATTTTTTTCGGAATTTTCTTGCCCGGGTCGAGTATGAACGGAATTCCGGACTGAAATTTTGTTTTCTCTTTTTCGGCCTATCTCGTCCCATTTTGGCTGAAAATATTGCCGGGAATAGGTTTTATAATTTTCTGAATTTATTTACTATTTTTTTCGGAATTTTCTTGCCCGGGTCGAGTATGAACGGAATTTGGGACTAAAATTTTGTTTTCACTTTTTCGGCCTATATCATCCCATTTTGGCTAAAAATAATGCCGGGATGAAGTTTTCTAATTTTTTGAATTTTTTTACTATTTTTTTCGGAATTTTCTCGCCCGTGTCGGGTATTAACGGAATTCGGGAAGAAAATTTTTTTTTCACTTTTTTGGCCTATCTCATCCTGTTTTGGCTAAAAATAATGCCGGGAAGAGGTTTAATAATTTTTTGAATTTTTTTACTGTATTTTTCGGAATTCTCTTGCCCGGGTCGAGTGTGAACGGAATTCGGGACTAAAATATTGTTTTCTCTTTTTCGGCCTATCTCGTGCCCTTTTTCCTGAAAATGTTGCCGGGAAAAGGTTTTATAATTTTCTGAATTTATTTACTATTTTTTCGCAATTTTCTTGCCCGGGTCGAGTGTGAACGGAATTCGGGACTAAAATATTGTTTTCTCTTTTTCGGCCTATCTCATCCAGTTTTGGCTAAAAATATTACCGGGAAGGGTTTTATAATTTTTTGAATTTATTTACTATTTTTTTCGGAATTTTCTTGCCTGGGTCAAGTATGAACGGAATTCGGAACTAAAATTTTGTTTTCACTTTTTCGGCCTATCTCATCCCGTTTTTGCTAGAAATAATGCCGAGAAGATGTTTTCTAATTTTTTGAATTTTTTTACTCTTTTTTTCGGAATTTTTTCGCCCGGGTCGGCTATGAACGGAATTCGGGACTAAAATTTTGTTTTCACTTTTTTAGCCTATCTCTTCCCGTTTTCGTTATAAATAATGCTGGGAAGAGGTTTAATAATTTTTTGTACTTTTTCACTACTTTTTTTCGGAATTTTCTTGCCAGGGTAGAGTGTGAACGGAATTCGGGACTAAAATTTTGTATTCTCATTTACAGCCTATCTCATTCAGTTTTGGCTAAAAATATTAGCGGGAAGAGGTTTTATAAATTTTTGAATTCTTTTACTATTTTTTTCGGAATTTTCTTTCCGGGGTCGAGTATGAATGGAATTCGGGACTAAAATTTTGTTTTCTCTTTTCGGCCTATCTCATCCCGTTTTGGCAAAAAATAAAGCCGGGAAGAGGTTTTATAATTTTTTGAATTTTTTTACTATTTTTTTCGGAATTTTCTTGCCCGGGTCTAGTATGAACGGAATTCCGGACTGAAATTTTGTTTTCTCTTTTTCGGCCTATCTCGTCCCATTTTGGCTGAAAATATTGCCGGGAATAGGTTTTATAATTTTCTGAATTTATTTACTATTTTTTTCGGAATTTTCTTGCCCGGGTCGAGTATGAACGGAATTTGGGACTAAAATTTTGTTTTCACTTTTTCGGCCTATATCATCCCATTTTGGCTAAAAATAATGCCGGGATGAAGTTTTCTAATTTTTTGAATTTTTTTACTATTTTTTTCGGAATTTTCTCGCCCGTGTCTGGTATGAACGGAATTCGGGAAGAAAATTTTTTTTTTCACTTTTTTGGCCTATCTCATCCTGTTTTGGCTAAAAATAATGCCGGGAAGAGGTTTAATAATTTTTTGAATTTTTTTACTATATTTTTCGGAATTCTCTTGCCCGGGTCGAGTGTGAACGGAATTCGGGACTAAAATATTGATTTCTCTTTTTCGGCCTATCTCGTCCCATTTTTCCTGAAAATGTTGCCGGGAAAAGGTTTTATAATTTTCTGAATTTATTTACTATTTTTTTCGGAATTTTCTTGCCCGGGTCGAGTGTGAACGGAATTCGGGACTAAAATATTGTTTTCTCTTTTTCGGCCTATCTCATCCAGTTTTGGCTAAAAATATTACCGGGAAAGGTTTTAAAATTTTTTGAATTTATTTACTATTTTTTTTCGGAATTTTCTTGCCTGGGACAAGTATGAACGGAATTCGGGACTAAAATTTTGTTTTCACTTTTTCGGCCTATCTCATCCCCTTTTTGCTAGAAATAATGCCGAGAAGATGTTTTCTAATTTTTTGAATTTTTTTACTATTTTTTTCGGAATTTTCTCGCCCGGGTCGGCTTTGAACGGAATTCGGGACTAAAATTTTGTTTTCACTTTTTTAGCCTATCTCTTCCCGTTTTGGTTATAAATAATGCTGGGAAGAGGTTTAATAATTTTTTGTACTTTTTCACTACTTTTTTTCGGAATTTTCTTGCCCGGGTCGAGTGTGAACGGAATTCGGGACTAAAATTTTGTTTTCTCATTTACGGCCTATCTCATCCAGTTTTGGCTAAAAATATTAGCGGGAAGAGGTTTTATAAATTTTTGAATTCTTTTACTATTTTTTTCGGAATTTTCTTTCCCGGGTCGAGTATGATTGGAATTCGGGACTAAGATTTTGTTTTCTTTTTTTCGGCCAATCTCATCCCGTTTTGGCCAAAAATAAAAGCGGGAAGAAGATTTTTATAATTTTGAATTTTAACTATTTTTTTCGGAAATTTTCTGCCCCGTCGAGTATGAAACGGAAATCCGGAACTGAAATTTGTTTTTCTCTTTTTCGCCATCTGTCACAATTTTGGCTGAAAATATGCCCGGGATAGTTTATAATTTCTGAATTTTTTACTATTTTTTTCGGAATTTTCTTGCCCGGGTCGAGTATGAACGGAATTTGGGACTAAAATTTGTTTTCACTTTTCGGCCTATATCATCCCATTTTGGCTAAAAATAATGCCAAGATGAAGTTTTCTAATTTTTTGAATTTTTTTACTATTTTTTTCGGAATTTTCTCGCCCGTGTCGGGTATTAACGGAATTCGGGAAGAAAATTTTTTTTTCACTTTTTTGGCCTATCTCATCCTGTTTTGGCTAAAAATAATGCCGGGAAGAGGTTTAATAATTTTTTGAATTTTTTTACTGTATTTTTCGGAATTCTCTTGCCCGGGTCGAGTGTGATCGGAATTCGGGACTAAAATATTGTTTTCTCTTTTTCGGCCTATCTCGTGCCCTTTTTCTTGAAAATGTTGCCGGGAAAAGGTTTTATAATTTTCTGAATTTATTTACTATTTTTTCGCAATTTTCTTGCCCGGGTCGAGTGTGAACGGAATTCGGGACTAAAATATTGTTTTCTCTTTTTCGGCCTATCTCATCCAGTTTTGGCTAAAAATATTACCGGGAAGGGTTTTATAATTTTTTGAATTTATTTACTATTTTTTTCGGAATTTTCTTGCCTGGGTCAAGTATGAACGGAATTCGGAACTAAAATTTTGTTTTCTCTTTTTCGGCCTATCTCATCCCGTTTTTGCTAGAAATAATGCCGAGAAGATGTTTTCTAATTTTTTGAATTTTTTTACTCTTTTTTTCGGAATTTTTTCGCCCGGGTCGGCTATGAACGGAATTCGGGACTAAAATTTTGTTTTCACTTTTTTAGCCTATCTCTTCCCGTTTTCGTTATAAATAATGCTGGGAAGAGGTTTAATAATTTTTTGTACTTTTTCACTACTTTTTTTCGGAATTTTCTTGCCAGGGTAGAGTGTGAACGGAATTCGGGACTAAAATTTTGTATTCTCATTTACAGCCTATCTCATCCAGTTTTGGCTAAAAATATTAGCGGGAAGAGGTTTTATAAATTTTTGAATTCTTTTACTATTTTTTTCGGAATTTTCTTTCCGGGGTCGAGTATGAATGGAATTCGGGACTAAAATTTTGTTTTCTCTTTTCGGCCTATCTCATCCCGTTTTGGCAAAAAATAAAGCCGGGAAGAGGTTTTATAATTTTTTGAATTTTTTTACTATTTTTTTCGGAATTTTCTTGCCCGGGTCTAGTATGAACGGAATTCCGGACTGAAATTTTGTTTTCTCTTTTTCGGCCTATCTCGTCCCATTTTGGCTGAAAATATTGCCGTGAATAGGTTTTATAATTTTCTGAATTTATTTACTATTTTTTTCGGAATTTTCTTGCCCGGGTCGAGTATGAACGGAATTTGGGACTAAAATTTTGTTTTCACTTTTTCGGCCTATATCATCCCATTTTGGCTAAAAATAATGCCGGGATGAAGTTTTCTAATTTTTTGAATTTTTTTACTATTTTTTTCGGAATTTTCTCGCCCGTGTCTGGTATGAACGGAATTCGGGAAGAAATTTTTTTTTTCACTTTTTTGGCCTATCTCATCCTGTTTTGGCTAAAAATAATGCCGGGAAGAGGTTTAATAATTTTTTGAATTTTTTTACTATATTTTTCGGAATTCTCTTGCCCGGGTCGAGTGTGAACGGAATTTGGGACTAAAATATTGATTTCTCTTTTTCGGCCTATCTCGTCCCATTTTTCCTGAAAATGTTGCCGGGAAAAGGTTTTATAATTTTCTGAATTTATTTACTATTTTTTTCGGAATTTTCTTGCCCGGGTCGAGTGTGAACGGAATTCGGGACTAAAATATTGTTTTCTCTTTTTCGGCCTATCTCATCCAGTTTTTGGCTAAAAATATTACCGGGAAAGGTTTTATAATTTTTTGAATTTATTTACTATTTTTTTCGGAATTTTCTTGCCTGGGTCAAGTATGAACGGAATTCGGGACTAAAATTTTGTTTTCAACTTTTTTCGGCCTATTCTCATCCCTTTTTGCTAAAATAATGCCGAGAAGAATGTTTTTCTAATTTTTTGAATTTTTTTACTATTTTTTTCGGAATTTTCCTCGCCCGGGTCGGCTTTGAAATGAATTCGGATAAAATTTGTTTTCCAACTATTTTTTAAGCCCTATCTCCTTCCGTTTTGTTATAAATAATGCGGAAGAGGTTTAATAATTTTTTGTACTTTTTCACTTCTTTTTTTCGGAATTTTCTTGAGTGTGAGGAGGACTAAATTTTGTTTCTCATTTAATCCATTTTGGCTAAATATTTTTTTCTTTTAACTATTTTTTTCGGAATTTTCTTTCCCGGGTCGAGTATGAATGGAATTCGGGACTAAAATTTGTTTTCTCTTTTTCGGCCTATCTCATCCCGTTTTGGCAAAAATATAGGCGGGAAGAGGTTTTATAATTTTTTGAATTTTTTTACTATTTTTTTCGGAATTTTCTTGCCCGGGTCGAGTATGAACGGAATTCCGGACTGAAATTTTGTTTTCTCTTTTTCGGCCTATCTCGTCCCATTTTGGCTGAAAATATTGCCGGGAATAGGTTTTATAATTTTCTGAATTTATTTACTATTTTTTTCGGAATTTTCTTGCCCGGGTCGAGTATGAACGGAATTTGGGACTAAAATTTTGTTTTCACTTTTTCGGCCTATATCATCCCATTTTGGGACTAATTTCCTTTTCTCGAATTCGGCCACTTATCTCGTTTCCCCTTTTTCCTCCGGGTCGAAAATGTGAAAAAGGTCGGAATTTATAATTTTCTGAATTTATTTACTATTTTTTCGCAATTTTCTTGCCCGGGTCGAGTGTGAACGGAATTCGGGACTAAAATATTGTTTTCTCTTTTTCGGCCTATCTCATCCAGTTTTGGCTAAAAATATTACCGGGAAGGGTTTTATAATTTTTTGAATTTATTTACTATTTTTTTCGGAATTTTCTTGCCTGGGTCAAGTATGAACGGAATTCGGAACTAAAATTTTGTTTTCACTTTTTCGGCCTATCTCATCCCGTTTTTGCTAGAAATAATGCCGAGAAGATGTTTTCTAATTTTTTGAATTTTTTTACTCTTTTTTTCGGAATTTTTTCGCCCGGGTCGGCTATGAACGGAATTCGGGACTAAAATTTTGTTTTCACTTTTTTAGCCTATCTCTTCCCGTTTTGGTTATAAATAATGCTGGGAAGAGGTTTAATAATTTTTTGTACTTTTTCACTACTTTTTTTCGGAATTTTCTTGCCAGGGTAGAGTGTGAACGGAATTCGGGACTAAAATTTTGTTTTCTCATTTACAGCCTATCTCATCCAGTTTTGGCTAAAAATATTAGCGGGAAGAGGTTTTATAAATTTTTGAATTCTTTTACTATTTTTTTCGGAATTTTCTTTCCGGGGTCGAGTATGAATGGAATTCGGGACTAAAATTTTGTTTTCTCTTTTCGGCCTATCTCATCCCGTTTTGGCAAAAAATAAAGCCGGGAAGAGGTTTTATAATTTTTTGAATTTTTTTACTATTTTTTTCGGAATTTTCTTGCCCGGGTCTAGTATGAACGGAATTCCGGACTGAAATTTTGTTTTCTCTTTTTCGGCCTATCTCGTCCCATTTTGGCTGAAAATATTGCCGTGAATAGGTTTTATAATTTTCTGAATTTATTTACTATTTTTTTCGGAATTTTCTTGCCCGGGTCGAGTATGAACGGAATTTGGGACTAAAATTTTGTTTTCACTTTTTCGGCCTATATCATCCCATTTTGGCTAAAAATAATGCCGGGATGAAGTTTTCTAATTTTTTGAATTTTTTTACTATTTTTTTCGGAATTTTCTCGCCCGTGTCTGGTATGAACGGAATTCGGGAAGAAAATTTTTTTTTCACTTTTTTGGCCTATCTCATCCTGTTTTGGCTAAAAATAATGCCGGGAAGAGGTTTAATAATTTTTTGAATTTTTTTACTATATTTTTCGGAATTCTCTTGCCCGGGTCGAGTGTGAACGGAATTCGGGACTAAAATATTGATTTCTCTTTTTCGGCCTATCTCGTCCCATTTTTCCTGAAAATGTTGCCGGGAAAAGGTTTTATAATTTTCTGAATTTATTTACTATTTTTTTCGGAATTTTCTTGCCCGGGTCGAGTGTGAACGGAATTCGGGACTAAAATATTGTTTTCTCTTTTTCGGCCTATCTCATCCAGTTTTGGCTAAAAATATTACCGGGAAAGGTTTTAAAATTTTTTGAATTTATTTACTATTTTTTTCGGAATTTTCTTGCCTGGGTCAAGTATGAACGGAATTCGGGACTAAAATTTTGTTTTCACTTTTTCGGCCTATCTCATCCCCTTTTTGCTAGAAATAATGCCGAGAAGATGTTTTCTAATTTTTTGAATTTTTTTACTATTTTTTTCGGAATTTTCTCGCCCGGGTCGGCTTTGAACGGAATTCGGGACTAAAATTTTGTTTTCACTTTTTTAGCCTATCTCTTCCCGTTTTGGTTATAAATAATGCTGGGAAGAGGTTTAATAATTTTTTGTACTTTTTCACTACCTTTTTTCGGAATTTTCTTGCCCGGGTCGAGTGTGAACGGAATTCGGGACTAAAATTTTGTTTTCTCATTTTACGGCCTATCTCATCCAGTTTTGGCTAAAAATAAAGCCGGGAAGAGGTTTTTATAATTTTTTGAATTTTTTTACTATTTTTTGTTTTCGGAATTTTCTTGCCCGGGTCGAGTATGAACGGAATTCCGGACTGAAATTTTGTTTTCTCTTTTTCGGCCTATCTCGTCCCATTTTGGCTGAAAATATTGCCGGGAATAGGTTTTATAATTTTCTGAATTTATTTACTATTTTTTTCGGAATTTTCTTGCCCGGGTCGAGTATGAACGGAATTTGGGACTAAAATTTTGTTTTCACTTTTTCGGCCTATATCATCCCATTTTGGCTAAAAATAATGCCGGGATGAAGTTTTCTAATTTTTTGAATTTTTTTACTATTTTTTTCGGAATTTTCTCGCCCGTGTCGGGTATTAACGGAATTCGGGAAGAAAATTTTTTTTTCACTTTTTTGGCCTATCTCATCCTGTTTTGGCTAAAAATAATGCCGGGAAGAGGTTTAATAATTTTTTGAATTTTTTTACTGTATTTTTCGGAATTCTCTTGCCCGGGTCGAGTGTGAACGGAATTCGGGACTAAAATATTGTTTTCTCTTTTTCGGCCTATCTCGTGCCCTTTTTCCTGAAAATGTTGCCGGGAAAAGGTTTTATAATTTTCTGAATTTATTTACTATTTTTTCGCAATTTTCTTGCCCGGGTCGAGTGTGAACGGAATTCGGGACTAAAATATTGTTTTCTCTTTTTCGGCCTATCTCATCCAGTTTTGGCTAAAAATATTACCGGGAAGGGTTTTATAATTTTTTGAATTTATTTACTATTTTTTTCGGAATTTTCTTGCCTGGGTCAAGTATGAACGGAATTCGGAACTAAAATTTTGTTTTCACTTTTTCGGCCTATCTCATCCCGTTTTTGCTAGAAATAATGCCGAGAAGATGTTTCTAATTTTTTGAATTTTTTACTCTTTTTTTTGGAATTTTTTCGCCCGGGTCGGCTATGAACGGAATTCGGGACTAAAATTTTGTTTTCACTTTTTTAGCCTATCTCTTCCCGTTTTGGTTATAAATAATGCTGGGAAGAGGTTTAATAATTTTTTGTACTTTTTCACTACTTTTTTTCGGAATTTTCTTGCCAGGGTAGAGTGTGAACGGAATTCGGGACTAAAATTTTGTTTTCTCATTTACAGCCTATCTCATCCAGTTTTGGCTAAAAATATTAGCGGGAAGAGGTTTTATAAATTTTTGAATTCTTTTACTATTTTTTTCGGAATTTTCTTTCCGGGGTCGAGTATGAATGGAATTCGGGACTAAAATTTTGTTTTCCCTTTTCGGCCTATCTCATCCCGTTTTGGCAAAAAATAAAGCCGGGAAGAGGTTTTATAATTTTTTGAATTTTTTTACTATTTTTTTCGGAATTTTCTTGCCCGGGTCTAGTATGAACGGAATTCCGGACTGAAATTTTGTTTTCTCTTTTTCGGCCTATCTCGTCCCATTTTGGCTGAAAATATTGCCGTGAATAGGTTTTATAATTTTCTGAATTTATTTACTATTTTTTTCGGAATTTTCTTGCCCGGGTCGAGTATGAACGGAATTTGGGACTAAAATTTTGTTTTCACTTTTTCGGCCTATATCATCCCATTTTGGCTAAAAATAATGCCGGGATGAAGTTTTCTAATTTTTTGAATTTTTTTACTATTTTTTTCGGAATTTTCTCGCCCGTGTCTGGTATGAACGGAATTCGGGAAGAAAATTTTTTTTTCACTTTTTTGGCCTATCTCATCCTGTTTTGGCTAAAAATAATGCCGGGAAGAGGTTTAATAATTTTTTGAATTTTTTTACTATATTTTTCGGAATTCTCTTGCCCGGGTCGAGTGTGAACGGAATTCGGGACTAAAATATTGATTTCTCTTTTTCGGCCTATCTCGTCCCATTTTTCCTGAAAATGTTGCCGGGAAAAGGTTTTATAATTTCTGAATTTATTTACTATTTTTTTCGGAATTTTCTTGCCCGGGCGAGTTGTGAACGGAATTCGGGACTAAAATATTGTTTTCTCTTTTTCGGCCTATCTCATCCAGTTTTGGCTAAAAATATTACCGGGAAAGGTTTTAAAATTTTTTGAATTTATTTACTATTTTTTTCGGAATTTTCTTGCCTGGGTCAAGTATGAACGGAATTCGGGACTAAAATTTTGTTTTCACTTTTTCGGCCTATCTCATCCCCTTTTTGCTAGAAATAATGCCGAGAAGATGTTTTCTAATTTTTTGAATTTTTTTACTATTTTTTTCGGAATTTTCTCGCCCGGGTCGGCTTTGAACGGAATTCGGGACTAAAATTTTGTTTTCACTTTTTTAGCCTATCTCTTCCCGTTTTGGTTATAAATAATGCTGGGAAGAGGTTTAATAATTTTTTGTACTTTTTCACTACCTTTTTTCGGAATTTTCTTGCCCGGGTCGAGTGTGAACGGAATTCGGGACTAAAATTTTGTTTTCTCATTTACGGCCTATCTCATCCAGTTTTGGCTAAAAATATTAGCGGGAAGAGGTTTTATAAATTTTTAAATTCTTTTACTATTTTTTTCGGAATTTTCTTTCCCGGGTCGAGTATGAATGGAATTCGGGACTAAAATTTTGTTTTCTCTTTTTCGGCCTATCTCATCCCGTTTTGGCAAAAAATAAAGCCGGGAAGAGGTTTTATAATTTTTTGAATTTTTTTACTATTTTTTTCGGAATTTTCTTGCCCGGGTCGAGTATGAACGGAATTCCGGACTGAAATTTTGTTTTCTCTTTTTCGGCCTATCTCGTCCCATTTTGGCTGAAAATATTGCCGGGAATAGGTTTTATAATTTTCTGAATTTATTTACTATTTTTTTCGGAATTTTCTTGCCCGGGTCGAGTATGAACGGAATTTGGGACTAAAATTTTGTTTTCACTTTTTCGCCCTATATCATCCCATTTTGGCTAAAAATAATGCCGGGATGAAGTTTTCTAATTTTTTGAATTTTTTTACTATTTTTTTCGGAATTTTCTCGCCCGTGTCGGGTATTAACGGAATTCGGGAAGAAAATTTTTTTTTCACTTTTTTGGCCTATCTCATCCTGTTTTGGCTAAAAATAATGCCGGGAAGAGGTTTAATAATTTTTTGAATTTTTTTACTGTATTTTTCGGAATTCTCTTGCCCGGGTTGAGTGTGAACGGAATTCGGGACTAAAATATTGTTTTCTCTTTTTCGGCCTATCTCGTGCCCTTTTTCCTGAAAATGTTGCCGGGAAAAGGTTTTATAATTTTCTGAATTTATTTACTATTTTTTCGCAATTTTCTTGCCCGGGTCGAGTGTGAACGGAATTCGGGACTAAAAATATGTTTTTCTCTTTTTTTTCGGCCTATCTCCTCCAGTTTGGCTAAAAATATTACGGAAGGTTTTATAATTTTTGATTTATTTTACTTATTTTTTCGGAATTTTTCTTTGCCTGGTCAAGTATGAACGAAACTTCGGAACTTAAAATTTTGTTTTCAACTTTTTCGGCTATTCTCGATCCCGTTTTGGCTAGAAAATAGATGCGACAAGATGTTCTAATTTTTGAATTTTTTTACTTCTTTTTTTTTTCGGAATGTTTTTTGCCCGGGCCGGCTAGGAACGGAATTACGGGACTAAAATTGTTTTCACTTTTTAAGCCTATCTCTTCCGTTTTGGTTATAAATAATGCTGGGAATGGGTTTAATAATTTTTTGTACTTTTTCACTACTTTTTTTCGGAATTTTCTTGCCCGGGTCGAGTGTGAACAGAATTCGGGACTAAAATTTTGTTTTCTCATTTACGGCCTATCTCATCCAGTTTTGGCTAAAAATATTAGCGGGAAGAGGTTTTATAAATTTTTGAATTCTTTTACTATTTTTTTCAGAATTTTCTTTCCCGGGTCGAGTATGAATGGAATTCGGGACTAAAATTTTGTTTTCTCTTTTTCGGCCTATCTCATCCCGTTTTGGCAAAAAATAAAGCCGGGAAGAGGTTTTATAATTTTTTGAATTTTTTTACTATTTTTTTCAGAATTTTCTTGCCGGGTCTAGTAGAAAGGAATTTCCGGACTGATAATTTTGTTTCTCCACTCTTTTCGCCTATCTCGTCCCATTTTTGGCGAAACATATTGCCGTGTAGGTTTATAATTTCTGAATTTAGTTTACTATTTTTTTCGAATTTTCTTGCTCGGGTCGAGTATTGAACGGAATTTGGGACTTACAAATTTGTTTTCACTTTTCGGCTATATCATCCCATTTGGCTAAAAATAAATAATGCCGGGATGAAGTTTTCTAATTTTTTGAATTTTTTTACTATTTTTTTCGGAATTTTCTCGCCCGTGTCTGGTATGAACGGAATTCGGGAAGAAAATTTTTTTTTCACTTTTTTGGCCTATCTCATCCTGTTTTGGCTAAAAATAATGCCGGGAAGAGGTTTAATAATTTTTTGAATTTTTTTACTAAATTTTTCGGAATTCTCTTGCCCGGGTCGAGTGTGAACGGAATTCGGGACTAAAATATGATTTCTCTTTTCGGCCATCTCGTCCCATTTTTTCCTGAAAATGTTGCCGGGAAAAGGTTTTATAATTTTCTGAATTTATTTACTATTTTTTTCGGAATTTTCTTGCCCGGGTCGAGTGTGAACGGAATTCGGGACTAAAATATTGTTTTCTCTTCTTCGGCCTATCTCATCCAGTTTTGGCTAAAAATATTACCGGGAAAGGTTTTAAAATTTTTTGAATTTATTTACTATTTTTTTCGGAATTTTCTTGCCTGGGTCAAGTATGAACGGAATTCGGGACTAAAATTTTGTTTTCACTTTTTCGGCCTATCTCATCCCCTTTTTGCTAGAAATAATGCCGAGAAGATGTTTTCTAATTTTTTGAATTTTTTTACTATTTTTTTCGGAATTTTCTCGCCCGGGTCGGCTTTGAACGGAATTCGGGACTAAAATTTTGTTTTCACTTTTTTAGCCTATCTCTTCCCGTTTTGGTTATAAATAATGCTGGGAAGAGGTTTAATAATTTTTTGTACTTTTTCACTACCTTTTTTCGGAATTTTCTTGCCCGGGTCGAGTGTGAACGGAATTCGGGACTAAAATTTTGTTTTCTCATTTACGGCCTATCTCATCCAGTTTTGGCTAAAAATATTAGCGGGAAGAGGTTTTATAAATTTTTGATTTCTTTTACTATTTTTTTCGGAATTTTCTTTCCCGGGTCGAGTATAAATGGAATTCGGGACTAAAATTTTGTTTTCTCTTTTTCGGCGTATCTCATCCCGTTTTGGCAAAAAATAAAGCCGGGAAGAGGTTTTATAATTTTTTGAATTTTTTTACTATTTTTTTCGGAATTTTCTTGCCTAGGTCGAGTATGAACGGAATTCCGGACTGAAATTTTGTTTTCTCTTTTTCGGCCTATCTCGTCCCATTTTGGCTGAAAATATTGCCGGGAATAGGTTTTATAATTTTCTGAATTCATTTACTATTTTTTTTCGGAATTTTCTTGCCCGGGTCAGTATGAACGGAATTTGGGACTAAAAATTTTGTTTTCACTTTTTCGCCTAATCATCCCATTGGCTAAATAAATGCCGGATGAAGTATTTCTAATTGTTTTGAATTTTTCTTACTGATTTTTTTCGGATTTCTCCCGTGATCGGGTATTAACGGAATTCGGAAGAAAATTTTTTTTTCACTTTTTTGGCCCTATCTCATCCGGTTTTGGCTAAAAATATGCCGGGAGAGGTTTAATAATTTTTTGAATTTTTTTACTGTATTTTCGGATTCTCTTGCCCGGGTCGGTAGTGGACGGAACGGGACTTAAAATATTGTTTCTCTTTTTCGGCTATCTCGTCCCCTTGTGATCTGAAACATTTGCCGGAAAAAGGTTTTATAATTTCTGAATTTATTTACTATTTTCGCATTTCTTGCCCGCGGTAAGTGTGAACGGAATTCGGGACTAAAATATTGTTTCTCTTTTGCCTATCTCATCCAGTTTTGGCTAAAAATATTACCGGAAAGGGTTATAATTTTTGCAATTATTTACTATTTTTTGGAATTTTCTTGCGGCGTCAAGTATGAACGGAATTCGGAAACTAAAATTTTGTTTCTCTTTTTCGCCTATCTCATCCCGTTTTGCATATAGAAATAATGCCGAGAAGATGTTTTCTAATTTTTTGAATTTTTTTACTCTTTTTTTCGGAATTTTTTCGCCCGGGTCGGCTATGAATGGAATTCGGGACTAAAATTTTGTTTTCACTTTTTTAGCCTATCTCTTCCCGTTTTGGTTATAAATAATGCTGGGAAGAGGTTTAATAATTTTTTGTACTTTTTCACTACTTTTTTTCGGAATTTTCTTGCCAGGGTAGAGTGTGAACGGAATTCGGGACTAAAATTTTGTTTTCTCATTTACAGCCTATCTCATCCAGTTTTGGCTAAAAATATTAGCGGGAAGAGGTTTTATAAATTTTTGAATTCTTTTACTATTTTTTTCGGAATTTTCTTTCCGGGGTCGAGTATGAATGGAATTCGGGACTAAAATTTTGTTTTCCCTTTTCGGCCTATCTCATCCCGTTTTGGCAAAAAATAAAGCCGGGAAGAGGTTTTATAATTTTTTGAATTTTTTTACTATTTTTTTCGGAATTTTCTTGCCCGGGTCTAGTATGAACGGAATTCCGGACTGAAATTTTGTTTTCTCTTTTTCGGCCTATCTCGTCCCATTTTGGCTGAAAATATTGCCGTGAATAGGTTTTATAATTTTCTGAATTTATTTACTATTTTTTTCGGAATTTTCTTGCCCGGGTCGAGTATGAACGGAATTTGGGACTAAAATTTTGTTTTCACTTTTTCGGCCTATATCATCCCATTTTGGCTAAAAATAATGCCGGGATGAAGTTTTCTAATTTTTTGAATTTTTTTACTATTTTTTTCGGAATTTTCTCGCCCGTGTCTGGTATGAACGGAATTCGGGAAGAAAATTTTTTTTTTCACTTTTTTGGCCTATCTCATCCTGTTTTGGCTAAAAATAATGCCGGGAAGAGGTTTAATAATTTTTTGAATTTTTTTACTATATTTTTCGGAATTCTCTTGCCCGGGTCGAGTGTGAACGGAATTCGGGACTAAAATATTGATTTCTCTTTTTCGGCCTATCTCGTCCCATTTTTCCTGAAAATGTTGCCGGGAAAAGGTTTTATAATTTTCTGAATTTATTTACTATTTTTTTCGGAATTTTCTTGCCCGGGTCGAGTGTGAACGGAATTCGGGACTAAAATATTGATTTCTCTTTTTCGGCCTATCTCGTCCCATTTTTCCTGAAAATGTTGCCGGGAAAAGGTTTTATAATTTTCTGAATTTATTTACTATTTTTTTCGGAATTTTCTTGCCCGGGTCGAGTGTGAACGGAATTCGGGACTAAAATATTGTTTTCTCTTTTTCGGCCTATCTCATCCAGTTTTGGCTAAAAATATTACCGGGAAAGGTTTTAAAATTTTTTGAATTTATTTACTATTTTTTTCGGAATTTTCTTGCCTGGGTCAAGTATGAACGGAATTCGGGACTAAAATTTTGTTTTCACTTTTTCGGCCTATCTCATCCCCTTTTTGCTAGAAATAATGCCGAGAAGATGTTTTCTAATTTTTTGAATTTTTTTACTATTTTTTTCGGAATTTTCTCGCCCGGGTCGGCTTTGAACGGAATTCGGGACTAAAATTTTGTTTTCACTTTTTTAGCCTATCTCTTCCCGTTTTGGTTATAAATAATGCTGGGAAGAGGTTTAATAATTTTTTGTACTTTTTCACTACTTTTTTTCGGAATTTTCTTGCCCGGGTCGAGTGTGAACGGAATTCGGGACTAAAATTTTGTTTTCTCATTTACGGCCTATCTCATCCAGTTTTGGCTAAAAATATTAGCGGGAAGAGGTTTTATAAATTTTTGAATTCTTTTACTATTTTTTTCGGAATTTTCTTTCCCGGGTCGTGTATGAATGGAATTCGGGACTAAAATTTTGTTTTCTCTTTTTCGGCCTATCTCATCCCGTTTTGGCAAAAAATAAAGCCGGGAAGAGGTTTTATAATTTTTTGAATTTTTTTACTATTTTTTTCGGAATTTTCTTGCCCGGGTCGAGTATGAACGGAATTCCGGACGAAATTATGTTTTCTCGTTTATCGGCCATATCTCGTCCATTTTGGCTGAATATTTGCCGGAATAGTTTTATAATTTTTGAATATTTACTATTTTTTCGGAATTTTCTTGCCCGGGTCGAGTATAACCGGAATTTGGGACTAAAAAATTTTGTTTCACTTTTTCGGCCTATATCATCCCATTTGTGCTAAAAATAATGCCGGGATGGAAGTTTTCTAATTTTTTTGAATTTTTTTTACTATTTTTTCGGGAATTTTCTCGCCCGTTGTCGGTATTAACGGAATCGGGAAGAAAATTTTTTTTTCACTTTTTTGGCCTATCTCATCCTGTTTTGGCAAAAATAATCCGGAAGAGCGTTTAATAATTTTTTTGAATTTTTTTTACTGTATTTTTTCGGAATTCTCTTTGCCGGTCGAGTGTGAACGGAATTCGGGACTAAAATATTGTTGTTCTCTTTTTCGGCCTATCTTCG
>NW_022154890.1:0-38730 GCF_001633185.2 Quercus lobata
ATAAAATCTACAATGTTAAGTGCATTGTAAAGTGGGATGGTATAATAAATAAAATAGCTTTTTAGATAGTAAAATAGGATATTATTTGCAATTGTGGATGTTAATACTTTAACCATTATTTATTTGATGCTTAAATTTCAGCAATGCTCTCCATAATCATCCCATTTTCTACCATTATAATCACATATTTAAAAAGGCAAATAAGCTGAGTTTCCCTATTAGATTAACCAAATATTTATTATGCTCCAATTACGTGCAACATTCTAAAAACTGTTTCTTGATGAAACCAGATTGTTCTGGATTGACAAGAAATATAAATTTTGAAGAGCTATCTTTTATTCTTTTCATTGGTTATCTCTCTCTTTCTGGGGTCAAGGAGGAAGGGTAGGTTTAAAAGATGATGTAAATAGGATTATAAGTTTAAATTATATTCAAAAAAGGACTATTGTTTGAAGAAGGTATTCAATTCTGTTACCCATAAGTTAGATTGCATCAAAGTTGGGCTTGGAGGAGACAAAAATAAACAGCCATCTCTCTCTCTCTCTCTCTCTCTCTCTCTCTCTCTCTCTCTCTCTATATATATATATATATATATATAGCCAAAACTGAGAAAAAATCCAATAAAATTCCAAACTTTATTTTAATTAGAGTCTAATTTTGTGCTAAGTGTGACATACAATATACTTTATGTTAATCTGTGATATGGAATAATTGCATAAATCACTAAATTAATTAAACTTTCGAACAAAAAAATAAAGGTGGAGTTTCACTTATAATCTAAGATCAGCCTTCTATCTTAAATTAATACATGACACTGGTCGATTTTTTTTTTCTTTTATTTTTTAATTATCATCCTTGTAAGGCCATATTACTGGCCACAATAATAAATGACACAGGTTAGACGAGATATCTGCTAATGATAATAATAATAAATAAAAAACAAAAAGGAAAAATTATGGGTAGAGTTAGATGGCTCAAGCACCATCTATATATATATATATATATATACCAAATGGTATGGTATAAAAATTGAACCATAATGTAGCTCCTTGACCTTCCTTGGAGAATTGAAGCCATTCGTCTAACTAGTTTATAAGTGAAACTCTAACTAATCAAGTGACAGATGTTAACTATTAAAGATTTTCCTGTGACAACTCATTAATTTAACTAACTTGTAACCCCATGCATATGCATGGATATACTTAAAAAATACACATTAAGATGCATAGTATAATTCTTACATATATAATTTAAATATTATTGATAGTCATTCTTATATATATTTTTTTAACTCTTTAAAAAGTATTGTAAGAATGTTATTAGGTAAAAAATGTAAATTGTCAAATTTTTAAATATTTTTATGTTCATTAATTCTGATATGGTCCCACGTTTTATTCCAAAATTATGAAATAAAATCCTCTCTAAAAATAAATAATTTAGGACACATGATGTAAAATTGGACTTTAATGATAAAATCTAATAGGATTTTCTCTAAAGTTTACCTATTAATTTATATATAGATGACTTATAAATTTGAATTGTTTTTAGTTATACAAAAAAAGCTCATAAATATTAAATCATTTAAACTCTCTCTTCCTCTAATTTTATATAATGTTAAATATATGATTATGCTTTTTATAATTTATTTATATTGGACTCCTCGTTTTTTACACGAAACTAACTCATTTGGCACAAAAATTAAAAAATTTTTGATTAGATGGGACATATATATATATATATAGATGACTTATAAACTTGAATTGTTTTTAGTTCTATAAAAAAAAGCTCATAAATATAAAATCATTCAAAAATTATGTTTTTTATGGTTTACTTATATTGGACTCCTTGTTTTTTACACTAAATTAACTCATTTGACATAAAAATTAAAAAACTTAGATTAAATGTGACACATGTCACAAAATCAAACTCTAATTGAAATCCAATTTCTACATTAAATTAACTCAGTTGGCTCAAAAATTTAGAAACTTAGATTAGATGGGACATGTGGCACAAAATTAGACTCTAATTGAATTCCAATTTGAGATCTAATTAGATTTTCTCTTAACTTTACCTATTATTATATATATAGATTTCTCGGGATCCTTAAATATTTAATGTATTTTCACTATAAAAACCGAATGGGTACATGCTACCCTTCAAATTAAACATGCGTGCTACAATTTGCTCATACTTGAAAGGTCTAAACTTGACCATCCAAGGTTCTCTTAACAAAACCTTCTCTACATCGGTCTTTGATTCAAAGTGTACATTGCGCATGCAAGCATACTAATGAAATTATGACAATTCGAATGGAATTGTCATACTTTTTGGAAGAGGATAATGCAAATGAAAAGTGTACGACTGTGAAAAAAATGATTGTAAACAAATATGTAATGAGATTAATTATGGGTTACTTATGGATTGTAAATTAACTAGCATATCGTATAACTTATAATTAATTCATATATTGCATTGTTAGAATAAAGAATCAATTCTCTTATATGTTGATCCATAAAATTACACAAAATGATGTTGCCTATACATAGGCAGCATAAGTAATATGTGTGCAATAAATATAAAATATGGTGTAAGTATATTACAATGGGCCTAGCTAGAGTCCAGTGGACATGTATACTAACATGCACGACCATGCTAGTATATACTAGTAATTTATAAATTTCATACTTAGAACACAAACTTCTAAGTATAAAACTTAAGTACAATTCTTTATTACAGTACATTAAACTTTCCTATTAAATTCAAAACATAAATAAAGAATTTAATTGTCTTTGAAAAAGTGAAAAGTGTTGATATTTCACTATTAATACAATCAATTGTTTGAATTTAATTGAATAATCCAATATACAACACCTTGTTAGGTCCCAAATAATATTATCACAAATATTAGCAATTCAAAATAACAATCACACACAAAAACACAAACTTTATGTGGAAATCCCTTTCTCTTTGAAGGGAAAAACCACGGGACAAACTCCAAATAATTTCACCGTTATCAAATCAATTACAATAATTCTTGTGTATGCCTCACGGCTAAAGAAAAAAAAAATCTCTCTTATTTTTCTTTGCTCTCACACACAAAAATTATCTTTCTCAAAGGTAGCAATCATTTTTCTCTATTCTTTTTCTTTTTCACCGTGTGGCACTTTTCTCTTTTCTCTATATCTCAATATATATATGAAACACACGTCCCAAGCTTTATATAAAAGCTCCTCCCATTGCCTGCCACTCTCCTAATTACATTAGGAATAGAAGTTTTATTCATGTAGACCACTTCGCCTATTTCCACTTGCAATAGAAGTCTATGTGGGCTGGACTATGGTGCATGTGCACCCAACACACCTAAGCAATTATATATATGTTTTGCCCCACTTAATAAGATTTTATTTTTTATAAATTCAATGGTTACAATTGGAGAAAAATTTGAATCCTAAAAGTTTTCATTGAAAACACTAAGTGATGTTAGACTATCAGCTGGTGAATTGCGTGCTCTTGGCATATATAAGATCTTATTTGAAACCTCTTCAAAATATAAATTACCATCATCTACTAAGTGTCACATAAAAAATTGGTCAAATATTCCCCTATAAGTTTCCATTGAAAACACCAAGTGATATCAGACTGTTAGTTAAACTACTCACTTTTGGCATATATAAGATCTTATTTGAAATCTCATCAAAATATAAATTATCATCATCTACTAAGCGTCACATGAAAAATTGGTCAAATATCCAAGTCAGTGTATTCATTTGATAATTTATAAAGAAAATGTGTCTTTTTTTTAAAAAAAAAATTATTATTATTATTAGTTAAAAAAGAGAGTCTCATGATAGACTCATATAAGCAGTAGGTTTGTTTTCCTATTACATCTTCTTTTTCTTCTTCTCTATATGTTTTTTGGAACAATTGCATCCTTTTAGGTTGACTGGTATTTTTGAACAAACAATTAGTCTAGTTTGGGAGGTGAACTAATCAAGGTTTCCTCATACTTCCTCCCTCCAACCATAATATTCCATCAAACATTCAAACTCATATATCGTTTATTCAGTCCTCAAAATCCTGCTTTAACGTTTTCCCACTAAAAATACCCATCACTGATGGCCATCAGCCATCTAGTTTTTTCAATCAACAACATCTTCTCAAAGTTTCTACTGTTAGACACGACACCGTTTTCAAACAACCACAGCAACACGGCATCGTTTCTCAGCAGACTTTAGACTTTTAACAATACGGTGTCGTCTTACTAAAGGTAGTTAAACTTCAAATTCAAAATTCTGTTAGTGCTATTAACTTTGTTACCACTGTTACTAGCCGTTGAAGTTCGTTCCAGGCCATCCCAATTTGTTATTTATTGAACTAACATTAGGTTAGATTCAAGGCTGTAAATACCATTGTATAATATATGAAAATATAGAAATCTCATTTTCCTATCTCTCACTCTCTTTCACTATATTTCTTCTTCCCTAAGTTTGAGAAATTTTCATCAAACCATGGCGTTTTCTAATTATTGTTTCCTCCTTTCTTTGGTCCTAGCATTATCACTAGCAACCACAAGCCTTGCAGCGCGCCACATTTTGGACACACCAGCATTGCCAATTCTGCCAAAACCCACATTGCCACAATTGCCAAGCACCCAGATACCATCTTTGCCAATTCCAAAATTCCCAGCCATCCCCACAATTCCCGAGGTGACACCCTCCCATTGATGAGAATTGAAACTATCTCATCTTCTCTCATAACCGAGTGTGTTTGTTGCTTATTATCAAAAAAGTGTGTTTGTTGAAAAATGGCCAACCACACTAAACTTTGAGCCTCTACCAAAAATGGGAATGTGATTTAAAACTCATGACTGTGAAGATGGGATCATTTTTTTTTTTTTTTTGTTTAAGTTTAGAGAGAGAAGAAGATGGAGACTAGCGCGTAGAAAGAACTGATGACATGCAAATTTTTTTTTTCTCACAATTAAAAGTGTAAAAAGGTGCAACTCATAAGTTGTAACAGATACAACTTGAACCCATCTCATTAGTTATTTTAAGTAATGCAATAATTAATTAATTATCATTGTAAAATAATTTTACTGATTATTTTTATAAGATTTATATACAATTTTTGAAATATGACAATCTTGCTAAAATTGAGTTTTCTTTGGCAACAATTAAAACACAAGTAAATCTAAAATATCAAAGATAACAGGCAAACGCCATTCCACTAGAGCCATCCAAGGTTCAAAAACCCCCCGAAGATGAAATATAATTAAAGTTGAATCCCCAAACATTACACATAAAATTAAACAAAATATTTCAACATGCATTGCACATCATGCGGATTAGTAGTTTGGATTTCAGGGGTATTTTAGTCATTTTCAGGTTTAGGGGGTATTTTGGTCATTTTCAGGTTTCAAGGTATTTTGGTCATTTTTTAGGTTTCGGGGATATTTTGGTCATTTTTTGGATTTCGGGGGTATTTTGGTCATTTTATGGGTTTCAGGGGTATTTTGGTAATTTTCTAGTTTTCGAGGGTATTTTGGTCATTTTTTGGGTTTCGAGGGTATTTTGGACATTTTTGGGTTTCAGGGGTATTTTGGTCATTTTTTGGGTTTTAGGGGTATTTTGGTCATTTTAAGGTTTTGGTAGTATTTTTGTCATTTTTTAGGTTTCAGGGGTATTTTTGTCATTTTTTGGTTTTGGGAATATTTTGGTAATTTTAAAGTTTTGGGGGTATTTTGGTCATTTTTTAAGTTTCAGAGGTATTTTGGTCATTTTTTGGGTTTTGGAGGGCATTTTGGTCATTTTTTAGGTTTCTGGGGTTATTTTGGTAATTTTTAGGTTTTGGGATATTTTGGTCATTTTTTAAGATTTTAGAGTACATCGGTCATTTTTCACTTTAGTAGCATTTTGATAATTTTGATAATTGGGTAATTGGATGGATTGAGGTCTACCCATAATAATTGGATTGAGTTAGATTTGAATTAGAAGCAATTAGTTAAATGGGTTTTAATAGGTAAATGAGTTTTATATATCCAACCCAATTATGCCAAACTCAAACCAACCCAAAGTCACCCATTTGACAACCCTAAATACATATATACACACATATATATATATTCATTAAGTGCTTTAATTTTAGGTTGAATTTTTGAGAGTTGCATTTCTAGAGAAGTTATGTAACTATTGAATATGAATATTAATTGCGTAAGGTAATCATAGATATATTGAATATGAATATTAATCGCGTAAGGTAATCATAGATAAATTAATCGAATTAGGTATGGATAAGATAAGTTATGTAATCATTCCCTACACCATCCCTTATATAACACACCTCTGAATACTAACTAAAATTTCATTAACTATAAACTTGCAAGTGTATGTAATCATTCACAAAAATTTTCATTTGAAAATTCCCATTCAATCAAAATTCAATGACATATAAAAAAAAAAAATTTAATTCCTAATCAAAATTTAATTACATATAAGAAAAACATCCTGATTAAAATTTAAAATAGCATATAAGAAAGACCTAGGGAGGCACAAAGGCCACACAATTTACATAAATTACTCCTGCTATGGTTGCCACCTAGTCATCAACATCAAATAACCAGGTGACAAAACCACGCATGGTCTTCTGCAAGCCACCATATTTCTTCTTCTGTTCACTTTTCTTCACATACTCGGAAACTAGTTTCTCAGTCGCTGCCAAAACTGCATCCATTTTCCTCTCCACTTCTGGATTAGGTGGCTCCTTGGAGATGAGCGTAGAAAGCTTCGAAACTTCCACGGTAAGCTTTGCTATTTCTTCTCCAAGAGAAGAGTGCTCATTAATCACACTGTTCGACAACCGTTCCACAAGCACATGCAGATCAGCCACCTTTGTTTCCAATCGTCGACTACTCAGGTAAGCATCAATCCCGACCACACCTCCCAAAACAAGCCCGATTGGCCTGAATCCGCTGGATAACTCGTGTTTCGCAGCATCAATAATGGCAGCCTTGCTTTGCAAAATAAGCCTTTCAGCCTTCAGCATCACTGCAAGGCTTCCACCTTCGAGTTTGTCCAAATATTTAATTAGACGATGAGATACATCATCGTCTAATTTCTTACAATAACAAGTAAACCTGCACAATAACAACACTATTTAGTTCACCAGGAATACTATATATATCTTTCAGCAAATATACAAATACTATATAACAATTATTAAATGAAAAAACAAAAAACAAAAAAGACAAACATACATTGTACAGATGCACAATATGCAAAATATGAAGTGCTTCAAGGACAACTAGATCAGTTTGATGGGGGCGGGGAGAAGAAAGGAATAGTTGGGATCGTGGTTGGAATGGTAGGAATTGATGGGATTGTTGTGGCAAATGGTGGGCAATGGAGTGGCTGGCAGAGGAGGAACAATCACCTTGGGAACTGTTGGCAGAGTTGGATTTGGTAAGGAGGGGATTTGGGTACTTGGCAATGGTGGCAATGTGGTCCTTAACAAAGTTGGCAATGGAGTGCTAAGCATTGGTGGCAAAGTGGCAGAGATGGAATTGTAGGCAGCATCAATGCTGGGGGTGGACAAAGACTGTTACAATTAAAGCCAACATGAAAACATGCTTGCAACTAGCCATTGTTTGATAGGATTAGAGAGACCTAGCTAGTCTTCTCAGAATATATATGGGGAACTTCAATTTCTGTTATGAGTTGAAAGCTTGAAATTCTAATTGGCATTCATAGAGTGGAATGTTGAAGGGTTCCAATTGTTTGATGAGATGTTGTTGGGGACGCATATGTGAGAAGCTTGGGTTAGTTCACCTTCTCAACAAGACTTGAAGCCTGTTCAAATTCCAACCAACCAACATAGCTTAACTAAAACAATCTGCTGTAGAAACCAATTTTGAGATGTAATATGACTTTAGCATTCCACATGCCAGCATAAGGCAATGATATAACTAAGAATTTGGTACATTTTAGAATCTAAGGATAGTACAAATTAGTATTACTTATTGACTATGACATTAACCCAACAAACTCATCATCATCTCCACTCTCCTTCAGTCCTTCATTTCCATTCCTCCCAATATTATTCCCCATAACCTTCTTTGTTTTCCCACCCTACAGTTTTCACATTCATCCTCCTCCCAGCTTTATTAAAAAAAAAAAAAAAAGTCTAGCAGAACAGATTAATGAGCATTATTCACCAAAAATAACACCCAAACAACAAGATTTGAACCTATTCACAAAACTAAAGCAACCTACACTGTAATTAGTAAAGGCATCCCTAAGTTATTATAGACAAAAACAAGGAACTTAACCCAGTTAACCATACCAAACCCATCACATATTTCATCAAGGACTAGTAATATTCAAAACCCACAACCTTACCTTTCTTTGAGTGACTGCTGCTTTGGAGGTTCTGAAGCTTGACCACAGTAGAATCGGGTTGATGCCATTGACAGCTTCTTGTACAACAGGAGCCTAGAGGACGCCATAGGAGAGAGTTTTCAGAGAACGAAATGACAGTAGAGAAAAAAAAAATTTGGGAGCAAAAAACAGAGTAGAGAAACTTAGGGTTTAGGCAGAGAGAAACTAAGGGTTTAGGCTGATAGAAATTTAGGGCTGGGCATGGGCACGGGCCTGGGCAATTATGATTTGGGCCTGGGCACTTATGATTTGAGAAATTAAGAACCCTATTGAGATTTAATTTTGTTTTTGTTAACAAAAAGTATATATATAAAAATAAAGCTACAAAGATTTAAAAAAAAAAAAACAAAAGAATCCAAATAGAATGCATTTGAAAAGCAGAATCCAAATAATCATTCAATACAAGACTAGTTAGTATGGCATGCACGAATTTGTGGGCTCAAACAGGTCCACAGACCAAAATATAAATTATTAAGCACTAATTTTATTTAATATAATGTTAGACATATTAATTTCAGAGAAAAAATGGATTAGAAAGGGAATTCATGACTAACAAATGAGGTTTAGAAATTAGAATACAAACCAAGAATAAGATTTAAATCAAACAAGTAAATAAAAGATTGCAACTAAAAGAAATACCCCTCCAGCGTCCCTAATTTTTCAAAAAAATAAAGACCATATCCAACACAAGTTCGACACTCTAGTGAAGTTCATGCTTCCTAGATACGAATTACAATGTTCTCTTAAAAGAATTTTATATATATCAACGTTGAGAATTTTATACAAATTGCAATGTACTCTTGCGGGTGTATATATACATTGTACGGTATAACTTACATTATTATAAAATAATTTTTGATAAGTACTTTAAAGAATTAATATTTAGGTAATGTATATATGTGATTTGAGTTTGCCTTGACACGTGTACCAACTCAAAGTTCCTAGCTCTACCTTGGCAACACGGATTTGAGTAATAATAATAATAATAATAATAATATTATTATTATTATTATTATTATATCAATGTAGTATCAGCTTTCAAAGCAAAGACAAATATAGAAATTATGTGCGTTTTAATCATTGATTAAATAAGTATTTTGATAGTGGAAGTCATTTTTGACGAGTTGTGATTTGTTTAAATTATGAATTTTTTTATTAAAAAAAGGTAATTTTTTATTATTAAATATTATTAACATAAATTATTTTAAAAAAATTAAATGGGTATATTAAAATCACCCAATTATGAATTTTGAGAATAAGTTCGACTTCCCTTACAACTTGGGTTATAATTTGTAATGCATAGTGATGGGCTTTTGAAGTTCTATATTACAGATGTGGCCTAGTCGTGTGCTGGGGTTGGTATTTCAATGCCACAGGAATTTAAGTTACAAGATCCATTTCCTTATCTTGTATATGGACGAATAATGTATATTTTTCTCCGTGTTTTCTTTTGAATTATATAACACCATAAAACCATAATATGCTCCTATTGTGTTACAAAGTTAATATAACTAAGGTAGCTTCAGAAATGCCAATTAATGAATAATTGAATGGACATTGAAACGCCAATTACAAAACGCAATTTATAGGACACGTTCTTAGATGATTGTTCAGTGCATTTTGGTGATGCTAAGGCATTGACTCAATTCGAATAAGCGCTTTGATATTTTTGGAAGTGCCGAGCGCACCAAAAACATAAATGAAAATCACGAAAACTATTTAATTCCTTCAAAAAAACTCTTTTTTTTCATTTCCATTTTTTTTGTATCCATTTTCTGAATTTGAGAATAAAAAACACTGATACACTAATAGGCACATGATTCTTACATATGAAAACCTACTTTTCTCAAGTTATTTAGAGATGTGAATTTAAAGCCAACGGTTGGTCCAGTGATTTTCAAGCTTATGGTATTTATGAGGTCCTAAGTTCATATGTCTCTTGATCAAAACCTTAATTCCACCTCAACGGGATTCATTCATACAATCACGTAATGTGTATGAAATAAAGGGATTACATACCCTCTGGACTTGGTCATACGCTGTAACCACGTTAGGGAAGTGAAAACAAAAAAATCTGAATGTGTGAATCAACAACGTTCATTTGCGAAATTAAAAAATAATAATAAAACCGTAATTCGTGTGAATATATAATTTCGAAAAAATTAAATAAATTTCAAAATGAAAATATGCATAATAGACTTTTAATAGTACTGACCTCAAAGCCCACACATCCTTCAAGCACGTGCAGCCTTTCTTTTAATGGAGTTTTATTGTGAAGGCCTGTAAAACAATAGACCAGAAAATATCCAGTAAGTCTCGAAATAACAAAAAGCAATACATGGCTATATCAAAATTTTCTAAAATTTGTATTGAAAAAAAAAAACAGTGGGACGCACAAACCTTTTGTGTAGGTAGGTCATCTTCAATTTAAAATTCAGCTTTTCTTGTTCATCTCCATTTGAATTTCCCACCGCTTCTAAGTAATCTCCAAGAAGTTTCTCGTTTTGAGAGGATAGAGATGCAGAGATGTGGTTGGTTTCAAATTTATATTAAAGGATCCATTGGATCCGATTTGTGTTACAAACGGGATATCCAAAACGTTCCAAGATTCAAGAAAAAATTTGAATTTGAACAAAATAAACACAAATCGCAAAGACATAGATAGCCAAAGCTTTAAAATTAAGAATACAGTAAAAATGTATAAAAAATAATACAGATCTAATAAAATATCCATTAATTAAAATATGATTTATATAGATCCAGCATATGAATCCATAAATCAAAAGAACAAGATCTAAGATTAGCAAAGAGAATTTGAACAAGGTGTAAATAGAGCCGAGGTTGAAGAAAAGCAGAGAAGTTCAGGTAATAATAGGCAATTCTAACCAAGCTTTAAAAAAAATAAAAAATAAAACACACACACACACACACATATAGCAAAAATCAAAAGTACAATGAAATTGAAAGAAAAAGTAGACAGCAAAATCTAAGAATACGCATCACTCAGTGCTGGATCTGCCCTTGATATCACTGGACAGCCACCAGCCGTACTGGTTTACATCCAGTTCCCAAATGTAACCAAAACACAAACCCTAAAAAGTCTAGAAAGTACAGCCAACAGATGCCTTATATAGCAGTCTTTTCAGTTTGACTATTCCACGCCACGTGCGAGAATACCACGCGTGTGAGGTCCTTATAAGTAAAATTTTAAGAGCTTATAAATTCGTCAGGGAAAAAGGTAATTTACGGCAGCCAATGAATAAACGACACGTCATCATTTTTACTGGAAAAAAAAAATTTTAATACACTTTAGCGCACACAATGAAAACACAATTAAATCAAGAATTCTCAAACACGATGCCTCTGAGTCTGACCAAAATAAGCCTCTGCTCATGGCCATGGCCATCAAGGGATAGATCTACGACGAGCTCAGAAGGTTTTTTTTTTTTGGAATTTCTGGCTACTTCGAATTTTTCTTTTTTTGGGGTTTTATTTTGTCTTTTGTTTTGGAGTAAATACACAAAATTGTTCAGATTTAGCATCTGAGTTCTTTTGTAACTAATGGTATTAGCCGATATGTGATGAATTTTTTATTGAGTTTTGGGATTCTGGGCATGTCAGAGAAAAACTATAAAAATTTTGGTAGTGTTTTGGGTACGTTAAATTTGTTGAATTTTCTTGGGTCACCTGGTGCTTTTCCATTTGTGTATATAAGAATTTTTGATCTATCATGTCTCTGCTGAAATGCTGTTAGTTTTGCCGGTGTTTCCATACTTTCTTAGTCCAGATGCAAGTGGGACTCTTCTTTTGTCCCACAAATCCCACTTATGATGAGATAGCAATGAGAAGAGGTAAGGGCAGCATTATTGACCGACTGCTTGTTCTGCGCTAGTTGGCTCAAAATGGATGACCAGGGTAATTGGTCCTCTTGACCCCTCCTGGCATCCTCCAAAAGGATGATATGGATGTTATTTGGCATGTCATTTTAGAAAATGAGGTTATACATCTTGAGGATGGAAATCAACAGCTGCTTTAATATGTAAGGTGTCTTACTTCAATTCCTGTTCTCTTGTATGAAGCAAAGGCTATTGATTCTTCTTTGGTGTAAAGACATTTGATGGCATGATTGTTGGTGAATATTCATGGGATACGGATCTATACTTTTCACATTATCCATTATGTTAAAGTCTAGTGACTTAATTTCCAATGTTTGCTATTGTGCACAGATCAATTCAGTTAGGATTGAAGACTTTACTAATGTGCGTGTTGCTGGCAAGGACGGGAATGTGAAGCTATCATCTTCTTGTCTTGTATGTATTTGTTAGCCATCGTGTTCTTATTTGTTTCTATTTTCTATCAAGATCAAGGCAAACACTTAGACCAAAGCAAGCAATTAGAGCAGAAGAAGCAAGGCTCAACACGTATAGCAGAGGTTCAAGAAGCAATATCTGAAGCTCTTGTAGCTTAGTAGCTGTGTTTGTTTCATTAACAATATACGACTTGTAGTTTAGTATTATTTTCTTTCATTAGTGTTCACACGTGAGTAGGTTAGTTTGTTGACATGTGAGAGAAGTTGTTAGTTAGTTATTCTGATTTGTTAGCTTAGCTCAGTGCTCTGTTTCTCGTTCCTAGCTGGACTTGATGATGTATATAAAGACACAAGCTAAATTAATTAATTCAATTCAGTTTTTCCCAATTCTTTCTTTTCTCATATGGTATCAGAGCTCCTAGAAAGCTTGAAATTCTAGGGTTTTACAGATTTGGGAATTTCTCTTTCATCGTCCACCATTGTTGCTCCTCTCCAAGCTTTCTCAAGCTTTTTTTTAAAATCTTCTCAAGCTTTTCTTTTGTCTTAATGGCTTACACAACAGCTAATACTTCTACCACTGAATCTTCATCTTCTTCGCAAGACTCATATAATCTCAATGATCCCCTGTTCTTACATCCAGGAGAAAATCCAGGGGCTGTTTTCACTTCTCAGCCTCTGGTTGGAGAAGAAAATTATTTTGCTTGGGCAAGATCAGTGAGAAAGTCTTTGATTGGTAAAAATAAGCTTGGTTTTATAGATGGTTCTATAACCATTTCTTCTCCACTCGTGAATTCACCAACGGCTGTTCAAGCATGGATTCGTGCTGATAATATAGTTGGTACTTGGATAATCAACTCAGTATCACCAAAACTTCAGGGTAGTATCATTTACAGAGATACTGCTTTTGAGATTTGGACTGAGCTTCGAGACACATTCAGTCAAGGAAATGGAACCAAGGTTTTTAACATCCAGAAGCAAATTGCTGAGATTCATCAGGGAGAACAATCACTCACTGATTATTTCACTCAGCTTAAGGTCTTGTGGGATCAGCTCCAGAATCTTAGTCCGTTTCCTCAATGCACCTGTGGCAAGTGCGTGTGCAATGTTAATCAGAGGTTGAAGGATCTTCAAATCAAAGAAGCCACAATGAAATTTCTCATGGGAGTCAATGATGTGTTTTCTCAAGTCAGAACACAAATTTTGCTCATGGATCCACTGCCTTCTGTTAATAAGGCTCATTCTTTGTTCATCCAAGAGGAAATGCAAAGATCAGTTACCAATTCTGTTAGAGTTGAGTCTACGGTTTTGGCTGCCAAGAGCTCAAGCACAAATCCAAAAGGAAAAGAAAGGCCATTATGCACTCATTGTGGAAAGTTGGGGCACACTGTGGAAAAATGTTATAAACTCCATGGTTTTCCACCTGGTTACAAATTTAAGAACAGGAATATGATGGCTCATCAAGTTTCAACTGTTGCAAATCAGTTCCAAGGCCATTACTTGGCTTCAAATACTGATCATAATCCTACTACAAATCAATTTCAAGGGCATTGCTTGGCTCCAAATACTGAGTATAATCATGTTGTCACTGCTCAAGCACCTGCATTTACTCCTGATCAGTATCACCGGCTTCTGTCCTTGATTAGAGTTCACCAAACTTCAACAGTTCAAGAGCCTCACAAGATTAATGTCGTTTCTTTGCCATCCAATGCAGTTGCAGGTACTGTTTCTTGTTCACCACATTCAGTCTTTTCTGCTAAGGTTGTGAATAGAAAGGCTTTTGGTGTTGAAACTTGGGTTATAGATACTGGTGCTACATATCACATAGTTTGTTCAATGCATTTATTGACTTCCTTTACTGCAATTTCACATTCTGTGGTTGAATTACCTAATGGGGAGGCTACACTTGTGACTCATGTTGGTACAATTAAGCTTTCCTCTCATATTACCCTAACAAATGTCCTTTGTGTGCCTTCTTTTTCCTTTAACTTGATATCTGTTAGTGCCTTGACTCATTCTCAACCCCTTTGTCTTGTATTTCTGTCCAATTATTGTTTTATACAGGCCCTTACCTGTTGGAAGTTGGAACACGATTGGAATGGGCAAAATGCATGATGGACTCTATCTGTTACAAGGATCTAGCCTTTCTCAAGCTTCCAAGTCTCTTGATGATTTTCTTCTCAAGAATAAGTCTAGTTCTTTCACTGCTTTTTCTTCTTCTGTTTCTCATGCCAGCTTGTATTCTCTATGGCACTCTAGGTTAGGACATCCATCTGATATGAAAGTTCATGCTTTAGGTTATCTTTTTCCTTTCTTGCAAAATTGTTGTACCAAAGACTGCATTGTATGCCCTTTGGCAAAGCAAAAGAGACTACCCTTTCCTTTTGAAAATAAAAGAGCTATTCATTCATTTGATCTTGTTCACATGGATGTTTGGGGGCCATTTTCCATTCCTACTACTGCTGGGCATAAATATTTTCTTACAATTGTAGATGATGCATCAAGAGCTACTTGGGTTTTCCTCATGAAAGCTAAAACCGAAGTTAAGCCTTTGATTGTTTCATTTTACAATATGGTACATACTCAATTTCAAACCCCAATTAAGTCCATTAGAACTGATAATGCTTTAGAGTTTAACATGTTTGATTTTTACACCTCTAAAGGCATTATTCATCAACAAAGCTGTGTCTACACTCCACAACAGAATTCAGTTGTGGAGAGGAAACATCAGCACATTCTGGCAACAGCTAGGGCATTGCAAATTCAGTCCAACATTCCTCTTGTTTTCTGGGGTGATTGCATCCTCACAGCTGTCTATTTGATCAATAGACTTCCTACCCCTTTTTTGCAAAATAAGTCTCCTTATGAGGTGCTTTTCAATCAAATTCCTTCTTATTCTCACCTCAAGACCTTTGGCTACCTTTGCTTTGCTACTAATGTCAATCCACATAAGCATAAGTTCACCCCTAGAGCTAGGAAGTCAGTTTTCTTAGGATACCCGTTCAATATCAAAGGTTACAAGCTGCTTGATCTTCAATCTCACTCTATTTTCATCTCTAGGGATGTCATCTTTCATGAAAAGGTGTTTCCTTTTACTTCACACACTTCTCTTCCTTCATCTGCTTTAATTCCTTTGCCTAGCATTCCTTCCATCCCTCATGCCTTTCTTGATCCTATATCATCTGTCAATGTTGATTCCTTTGTTCAGATTCATCATGATCTTGACACAGATGATCAAGCATTTCCTGATGTTTTTGATCATGTTGCTACTGATGTTCTTGATCATGCTGTTTCTGTTACTCCAGCTGTGCATACTGATGCTCCTAGAAGGTCTAGCAGGGTGCCTAAACCTCCATCTTCCCTTAAGGCTTATCATTGTAACCAAGTTTCATCAACCATCATCTCCAATCAGTCCCAGTTAGGCACTTCCCATCCTCTTTCTTCTTATCTCTCTTATGCCACTTTATCTCCTACCTACAAGTCTTTTTGTTGCTCAATTTGTACCAACACAGAACTTAAGTATTTTTCACAAGCTGTAACTGATCCTAAGTGGCAAGATGCCATGGATGCTGAGATTGCTGCCTTGGAAGCCAATAATACTTGGACTGTCACTCCTTTGCCTCATGATAAACATCCTATAGGATGCAAATGGGTTTATAGGATTAAGTATAGGGCTGATGGGGCTATTGAAAGATACAAAGCTAGGTTGGTTGCAAAGGATTTTACTCAAAAGGAGGGCTTAGACTACCTTGAAACCTTCAGCCCTGTTGCCAAAATGGTTTCTGTGAAGTGTGTACTTGCAGTGGCTGCTGTGAAAGGCTGGTTCCTTAGCCAACTTGATGTAAATAATGCTTTTCTTCATGGTGACTTGCATGAAGAAGTATACATGGCTCTTCCACCTGGTTTTCACAGCAAGGGGGAGCATGGAGAACAACTTGTGTGTAGATTAAATAAGTCACTCTATGGACTTAAACAGGCCTCAAGACAATGGTTTTCTAAGTTCTCAAGCACATTGATTCAACTTGGGTTTACTCAATCTAAGGCTGACTACTCACTCTTCACTAGGCAACAAGGAGATTCATTCATTGCCTTGTTAGTATATGTTGATGACATTCTCATAACAAGCAATGATAAGGAGCAAGTTGATCAATTTAAGGTGATGTTGAATCAGAAATTCCAGCTGAAGGATTTGGGTGCATTGAGATATTTTCTTGGTTTGGAAGTAGCTAGGACAGAAAAAGGCATCTCCTTATGTCAAAGGAAGTATGCTCTTGAGATTTTGGAGGATGCAGGGCTTCTTGGGTGCAAACCTGTAAAGTTCCTATGGATCAAAGTTTAAAGCTCAGCAAACATGAAGGTTTATTACTTGATGATCCAGGGCAATATAGAAGATTGGTGGGAAGGTTGCTGTACCTAAGCATCACTAGACCTAACCTCACTTTTGCAGTCCACAAACTAAGCCAATTTATGGCTAAACCAAGAAAACCACACCTTGAGGCAGCACTTAAGGTTTTGCAGTACTTGAAGAATGAACCTGGTAAAGGCATTTTCTTCTCAGCAAATTCAGAGTTGCATGTGAAAGGTTTTACAGATTCTGACTGGGCTTCATGTCCAGATACCAGAAGATCTGTTACTGGATATTGCATATTCATTGGAGACTCATTAGTTTCTTGGAAATCAAAGAAACAATCCACTGTTTCCAGATCATCAGCAGAGGCAGAATATCGGGCTATGGCTGTTTCAACTTGTGAGGTAGTTTGGATTCTTTATTTGTTAAAGGATCTTCAGGTTAATCACAACAGAGAAGCATTGTTGTTCTGTGACAGCCAGGCAGCTCTCCACATAGGTTCCAATCATGTTTTCCATGAACGAACGAAGCATATAGAAATTAACTGCCATGTTGTAAGGAATAAAGTGTTGGAGAAAGTTATCAAGCTTATTCATGTTATAACTCAATCCCAATTAGCAGATTTGCTCACTAAGGCTTTGAGTCATAAACAGTTTTCAGAGCTTTTATCCAAGATGGGACTCATCAACATTTATCAACCTACAGTCCATCTTGAGGGGGAGTATCAAGATCAAGGCAAACACTTAGAGCAAAGCAAGCAATTAGAGCAGAAGAAGCAAGGCTCAACACGTATAGCAGAGGTTCAAGAAGCAATATCTGAAGCTCTTGTAGCTTAGTAGCTGTGTTTGTTTCATTAACAATATACGACTTGTAGTTTAGTATTATTTTCTTTCATTAGTGTTCACACGTGAGTAGGTTAGTTTGTTGACACGTGAGAGAAGTTGTTAGTTAGTTATTCTGATTTGTTAGCTTAGCTCAGTGCTCTGTTTCTCGTTCCTAGCTGGACTTGATGATGTATATAAAGACACAAGCTAAATTAATTAATTCAATTCAGTTTTTCCCAAATCTTTCTTTTCTCATATTTTCTCTGATGGTTTGTGCCAATATGCCTAGAAATAATAGTGCATGATTCACTAGTAGATGGAACCCGTTTAGGGCATTTAGGTCTTTCACATGTGCCAAAACATTTGTCTGGATATTCTGGACCATCATTCATGGAAGCTCTCATACAATTTGAAGTAACAGGGTGTAAGTTTGGGCAACCATATGGGATTAGTGAAGCTACCTTCTTACAATATATAAAAAAGGAGAGTTTTGGCCTCTTCCTTTGTGGTGTAATAAAACGCATCTTGAGAGGCTAAACAAGGTGCTGGTCTTGGCTAGAGAAAGAGAGAGTATCAGTGAGGGAAAGAAACAAAGAAAGGTATAAGGAGAGTGTGGGAGGGCGGGAGAGAGCAGAAATAAATGCGGTGAATGAACAAATCTACTCCTATATCACCATGCTTTGACACGACTTCCCTGATTCACTCAGACTTTATGTGGAAAATCATGGGCAGAAGTGAATGTTTATGCGGAAAATCAAGGCTAATTTCTTTGTTCTCTCTCTCTCTCTCCCCTACGTGTTCTCTATCAGTCTCTTTGAAGCCCAATAGTTCTATCTCATGGATAATCAATTTTTTTTTCCTGCTCGTGCAAGTTTATTGTCTTGAGTTTGGGTTAGAGTGCCAAATGAATTCTATTATGATTTTGGTTTAATAATTTGCATGATGATGGTTGTGCCCCTTTCCACTCTTGGTTTCTCTTTGCTGAATATTTTCAAAGGCAAAGTATGCATGAACCCCACTATGTAATTACTAATTAGTATATGTGAGATGTCCAGGGCCTTCTTTTTTTCCTTTTTCTTTTTCTTTTTTTTTCATGCGTATGAGTTTCTTGGCTTACTTTTGTGAATGACCCACTTTTGTTTTTGTGATAAATTTTAAGAAAGGAATGGGAAATGAATGCAAAAATAAGATGTGGGTAATGGAGTTGGATCTTTATAAATGTATGGATTGCCATATCATAAATAGAGGTTTTAGTTCGGGATGAATTTCATGGTTCTCTATATATATTTAGAGAAATTATACAATGTGGGTGAATGTAAATGAGATTTACATTGATTATGCTGAGCTCGATAATGATTATGATAAAAGGACTATGATATTTGGTGTACTATATAAATGTTAGCTTGGCAATGTTAAATGAATTTTTTTGGCATGTAAAACATCGAAGTAATTATGGAGTTATGTGATGGGCAATGCATGCTACATGTGTAAACTAGGTAGTGCAGAACATGCTTAGAATCTGTCAATGTGCAATGCTATAGTTTTATTGGGTCAGACTATTGATTGTAATATCTATAATCAGTTTTCTGTTTTCTTGAGAGTATTTAACTATGCTTATTTGTTTGTGTTTGTAGCATTATAGCTATCCCAAATCAAATTTATGGGCTTTCCTTAACCGATTGTCAAACAATTTGTGATTTTTATCCACCTTATCCTCTAAACATGACTTAGTGTATTACCATTATGTGGTAAAATGCCCACACCCCCCTTGAACTTTGGGGTAGTTGCACTTACACACCATGAACTTTTATTTTAGTCAATTTAGTACATTAACTTCAGTACTATAACAAATAGACCCTCTAAACCTTTATTTTAGCCAATTCAATACATAAACTTTGAAAATGTACCAATAAACCCCCTAAACTTTTATTATTATTTTTTTTTTATAAGAAACCCCCTAAACTTTTATGTTCTTTTTAATTTTTCCCCCATACTGGTTTAGTACAAAAAGAGGTTAATTGGGGGGAAAAATTAAAGGGATCTTACAGTGACATTATCAAAGTTTATGGAATAAATTGGTGAAATGTAAAATTAAGGGGGTATATTTGCTGCAGTACAAAATTTTATGTACTAAATTGGCTAAAATTGAAGTTTAGGGGTTATAAATGCAACTACGTGCATTTTTCCCTATCATGTGACATAGTGTATTATGCTCTGTTGTTATTGCTCTTCCCCCTTGTTTTGATCATAATAGCATATAATTAAAAGTTTTTATTAATTGAACTTAATTTCTTTTGTAATGTTTTCTTGTGAAAATGCTTGTGAATATCATGTGAAATATTATCCCAAGGGTTTTGCTCATATAGTGTACAAACTAAAGATGGTCCAGTATGCATTTTCATGCTTGGAAATTATATGGTCTATAGTCTATACCACTCACAATAGTTGTGTATTGCATTTGCATACAAGACTCACCATGCTAGGAACTCTCCCCTTGCCGTAATGAGTAATCTGCCCTCACCTGTTAATGTATATATTTTTATTATAGCTTGCTTCATCCATTTTATTTTCAGTTATCTAAATCTAAACTATTGTTATGCTGAATGCCATCCCACAATTATTTTTATGGTGAATGTTGTCTAATGAACTGATGAATGGCGAGCCTTAAATTCATGAGACCTACCTTTTGTAGGTTGCATTTGTTAATAGATCTTGTTGTTTGAGTATTATTTTTTTGTGATTATACTGTCATTGGATGCAACTGAAAGTGATTGGCTTGTCCCTTTGATGTTAGTTTGATTTAGAATGTGATAATGGAACCGTATTCTCTTTCTCCTCTCCAATCTTTTGCTTTCTTTTTTGGTAAATACAACTTCTATAAATAACTTAAGTTCTTACAAAACGACTTTACATAGCCTCAGAGTTATCAAACTCTGATAAAATAAAATAAGAAGGTACATCAGAAGGGGATATTCAAATAACATGACATCTGAAAATAAGGAACAGCCTATGGAAAGCTTGGACTAAATTCCTGCACTCGTGTACAATGCTACAGATAAGTATCTTAGAGCATCTCCAACAGTTTCTCCAAATTTTTGTACTGTTTGGAGAATGAACAGTAACATTTAGCTTTTATCTATCCACTTTTTCAAATACACTTCCAACAAATTCTCTATCCCATTCTCTATTTTATTTAAATATTATTTATTCGTTCATTGTTTATTCTTTTTTTAATCATCGTTTATTCTTTTTTTAACAACTATATTTTTCAATGAGAAATGTTATATTCACAACATTTTACGCAATATTTTTACAACAAAATTTATGTGGAAAGTTATTATTAGTTCTAATTTGAACCTATCACTAAAATTATTTTTTTACTCTCCAATATTAACTAATAACAATCTATTACTTAAAATTTATTGTGAAAATATTGTAAAAATATTGTAGTAACATTTTTCAATTAGGATTTTTTATTTTTTATATTATTTTTCTTCCTTTCATTTCATTTTCATCTACGTTTCATTTCTTTTTTTTCTTTTTCCTTTTTCTTGTTTTTCTCCTCCACACAAGACACACAGCCCCCCCTTCTTTTTATTTTCTTTTTCACCTCAAGAACATTCCAGTGCTTCACATCAGAGAAAAGAGAGAGAGAGAGAGAGAGGGAGGGGAGAGATCGGCTTGGGCCTCCACCGCATGCATCTCCACCGCCGCTCCAGCATCTCCACCGCTGCTCGTCGTCCTCCCCACCGATCAACTTGGGTCAAATCGTCTTGTTCTTTTTTTTTTTTTTCTTTTTTTCATATTTGTTTGTTCTAATTCAACTTTATTTTAAGAATTGGATTTTGTTTTGTGTTATGTGTTTGGATTATGTGAGACACAGGGTCAGATTGGCTTGTTCTTTTCTTCTTCTTCTTCTTTTTTTTTTTTTTTTTTTTTTATATATATATTTGCTTGTTCTGATTCAACTTTATTTTAAGAATTAGATTTTGTTTTGTGTTTTGTGTTTGGATTATGTGAGAAACGGAGAGAATGAGAGAAAAAAATAAATCCGGAGGAGAGAAAAAGAATTGATATAATAGTAGCTGGGATAATTTTTTAAGCAAAAAAATTGATTTGAAGGTGCTACAGTGTTCTCTAGATTTAGAGAACTACTATAGCAACTTCAAAAAAAATTTGGAGAACCTGTGCATTTGGAGAAGCTGCTGGAGCGTGAACAGTAACATTTGGTGGTCCAAAAATGGCTTTACAGTGGCTGTTGGAGATTCTCTTAGCTAATTCAAATCCAATGACACCGTTTCAGGAAATTCAAATACAAGGTTTCAGTAAAACTTAATACAAACGCTAATGTTTCAAACAAGTGCCAAACCCCAAATTGTGCACTGTCTAATTTTCAACAAATAATCTGATTTGCAGATGCCATGTAATGTAAATGATGTAACATGATAAGATGATAAACTATTAATCGTATCGTACTGCAGCCTTCAACTCAATTCTACTAAAAAAATCATTATATATATATATATATATATATAGAGAGAGAGAGAGAGAGAGAGAGAGAGAGAGAGAGAGAGAGAGAGAGAGATGGGTTCAAGTTACACCTGGTGTAACTTCACAAGAGTTACACATTTTATGAACCATTGATTACTATTAGATCTAAGGGTCAAAAAACACTCATAGTAATGTCATTATTACTCCCTAAAAATTAGTGATTTAGGCATTAACACTTATTATTAAAGGAAAAAAAAAAATCACAGCATTAACTGATAGAGAAAGGCTTCAGCTCACCGAACTTCGTTGTCCAATTGCTCTGGTCTTTCCCGCTGCCGATATTGCTGTCCTTGGCCGCGATTTGTGGTTTTTTAATAGCAACTGATATATGTAGTGTACACACAAAAACCATACCTACAAAAGCCTAATAAATGGAAATTGTAATTCTAATGTTTTGATCTACGTATAACCAATTGGAAAACACTAAAGTGACTAAACAGTAAACACGATCAATTAAAGGGATGAATGGATCAAATCTAAGTGAAAACAAACAACAAAAATTATATAAATATACAGAGAGATTTTGGTTACTTGTTAGTGTGATTGGTGATCTTTTACAAGAGATAGAGAGGGGTTCAATTTCAAGGATTCATGAAGAATCTTTAACAACAACAACAGGTACATATATGGAGGTCAAGAGCAATTCTAAATGGAGGAGTACAATTCATCACTGATTCCATTCAACGGTCTAGATTGTGCTTATTTATTTATTAGTTATTGTAGGAAACCATGAAACAGCGGTGGAAGCCAAGGATGGTGAGATCAACGACAGGAACAACGAGCAGTTGTGGGAGCAAAAGTCTGGCGAGCTCAACCTCTCTCTGTATCACCGTTGAATCCAAATTTTTCTCTCTCTCCATTGGTTTGGGCATCTAGCTTTGGCGATCTAGTTTCACATGAGCTCCATTAGTGAGTTTAAACGGCAAAGTAACAGATGTATTGATTTGGAAAAAGAAATACGAAGGAATAAGATGATGATATGGAAGAAGAAAAAAAAAAGAGTTAATGCTATGATTTTTTTTTCTTTAATAATAAGAGTTAATGCCTAAATCACTAATTTCTATGAGTGTTTTTTGACCCTTAGATCTAATAGTAATCAATGGTTCATAAAAGGTGTAACTCTTGTGAAGTTACACCAGGTGTAACTTGAACCCATCTCAGCAAATTAGATATATATTAGTCCTCTCTAAGTCATCACTTTTCATTTCAATCCTCTAATGAATGAATGCAATTTAGAGGATATAAATGAAAAATGGAGAAACTTAAGAGTAGGTTTTTCATTTTGGCCTAAATTTTTTTTATAAATTTAATAAAAATAATTCTAAAGAAAAGAAAAACAATAATACTTGATTTTTTTAATAAAAAATAAAACCCTTGCTCAACTATGGTGTAAGCAAGGGAGGGAGAGAGAGATGAGGGTGAGAGTCGTTTGGTGCATGCAACTAGAATTACATGGCAGAACCTCCGCAACACCACCATCGTGGTAGATTAGGTCATGCAACAAAGCAACAAAATGATCTACTCTCGTCGATTTGAGTTCCGCTCTTTTGTCTTCAACCCAAGGGATTGTTTTGTATGGATTCCTTTGTGAATGAGTCTTTGCTCATGGACTGGGATTCTAGTTTCTAATGTGGTGGTTGATAGGGTTTCGCTAGTAAACTTCGGTCGGTGTGAGGTGTGGTGCCCGAATCTGCAAAACAATGACTGACCGCATAGCTGCCCAATGTACATGATATTGTTTTTGTATAAAAAATACAAACAATTTCCTAAGAGGGATAGAGCAAAATAGTGGGATACAGAAGAGAGAGGCTTCGATTGAGAGTTTGTAAGGAAATGAAATGGAATGATCATAAAGAAATGGAAATGAGTGAAATGAAATATAATGTTTTTTTTTTTTTGAGAGAGTTTCAACCTATGGCGTCCGCTCCTGATGATAGCTCTTTATCATCAGACCAAGACACCAATCAATTTTTGGTATAGGCGGGGATTAAACTCCAGATCTCTTATATAACCATTAGAGACTTTATCAGTTGAGTTAACTGGAACCCACAAAATATAATGTATTTAAGTGAAGGAAATGAATAGAAAAAAAATTAATGGAATGGAATTAAGTAAACTTATTTGGATATTTTAAAATAAAGGAATAGAAAGGAATGAAAGGTAAGTAATCTTATTTGAAAGTAACATAGAAAGAAATGAATGGAATCATTATATGAGAATATTAATGTTAAACCCCTATTTTAAAATAAATGATTAAATATATAGGACTATTTTGAGAATTTTAGTAAAAAAATTTATTAAATCTAATTTCATTTCCTCTAGTTCCTCCCAATTTTGGGGGAAATAAAATTTGAGATTTTGAGAGAATCAAAAGGAATGAGTATTTCCCCTTATTTATTCTATTCCCTCCCACTTAGCCCTAGTTTGGGAAGATAAAAAGGAACGTAATGAAAAATAATGAAAAGAATAATTTTATAATATTCTTCCCTTAAGTAATTCTACAGTTACAAACTATTTAACAACATTTTTACAAACTGTTGATATATCCAACTTTTTATTGGTTTTCATCTAGATTCACTATTAACATCACTTTTTCATTTACCAATAACCACTTACCACATCAGTAGTTTGTAAATTTTTTTTGTAAAAAAGTTTGTATCTCTAGCATTGCTCTTCTTTCCTTCCCTTATTTGAGAGTTTTAATTGAGGAAATGGAAAGTTTATTCCTTTATTTGAGAATTTAGGTGGGAGAGAATGGACTTGAACTGTTTTAGACCTTAAACAATGTCATTTCAGTTTTATGCCCAGGTTAGAATTTTCCCAAATCTCTCTCTCTCTCTCTCTCTCTCTCTCTCTCTCTCTCTCTCTCTCTCTCTCTCTCTCTCTCTCTCTCTCTCTCGCCTTTGCCGCTCAAGGCCATCGTTCTTCAAGTTTCCCCCTCTCCTCTCTTCTTTGTCACATCTATTCTCTCGAACTTTCTAGAGATGGTCTTGATGCTCAATATCGAGGCTATTATGCTTCTCCTTCTTATGCTTTTTACCAAATGCTCAATACTAGGTTATTATGCTTCTTCTTGTTGCTTTCTAACCAACTTAAAATAAAAGCATTTTAGCTAAATTTGTTGCCACGAATCTCAATTAGTCGACTGCTATTGAGCTTGTAGTTAAGCTTGTGTCAATCGGTCGAAGAGGTGTTAAGTTGGAGTGAAAGGAGCAAAAACTCCTTTTTCCAACTAGCCTTGAGCTTTTGTTTTGTACTTGATAAAACACATCATAAATTCAACAAAGACTCAATGTTTGGTTCACTATTTGCCAACGGCCAATTTTTGGACCCTAACAAAATTTATGATTGACATCCATTGTTGAGTGGATTCATGACACAATTCCTCATAAACCCTGCCTCTTTCAAATCACTATGGTATGTCAAAAGCTACCTAAAGATTTTAAGTTTGGGCTGAAAGATTTGCAAGGGCCCAATTAAGATTAATGGATTAAGGAGTTTATGATGATGGGCGAAAATGAAACCTAGTAAAATAAAAATCGACGTGATAGTGGTGTGATCATATAACCTAATGATACCAAATACCCATTAAGCTTGAGGCAGTACCGGGCACATGTATGGCAAGAAGTCTTGCTAACATTGACACTTTCAAAAGGCCAGAAATGGACAAAAGCATGTCCCCTTAAGGTGCAGGCTCACCACTATATGGAGCAACCGTTGAGTTTTGCCAAGCATGGAGGCATGAAGCCATTGTGTTTGCAATGAGTGTGATGGCCGAATTGTGGGCTCTCAAGCATGGTCTAATTATTGTCTAGTAAAAATAGAGCTGGATGCCGAAGTCGTAAAAAATCTTGTTTACAATTCCACCGAGATGAATACCTCCCTCAATGCTCTTGTGGGTAAATGCTGGGAGCTGATCAAAGGAATTCCCCATACTAAACTCTATCACTGCAATAAGGAAGCCAATAGATGCCTAGATGCCCATGCTAGCCGTGGTTCTCTCTCTAGATCTTACTTTGTTTTTGGAACCCCTAGGAGAGGTTGCTATGTTTATTTACCTCAGTTAGGGAAGGCAACTGTACTTTTAAGAAACTTTGAATGTCGTAGTAGCTTATGTTAAATAATGAATTTTATCCCGTCTTTAAATAATAATAATAATAATAATAAAAATACATTGGAGTGACCATGAGGCCTCTCTCAAAAGTTTTGATCAGTATATGCTACCATTCAGCCCCAAAAAAGGTTTCCAAAGTTCATAAGGAATTATATTTGTATCTTTCAGCAAACAGATTCTGCAAAACATCCTGGAGAGGCACAACAGAAGCCACTTCATAATTTACATCAGTTATTGTGATTGTAAGTAGAAAAGAAATCAAAGCCACTAACTGCCTAGACATCTTTCACCAAGCAAATTGAAGGATGTGAGGAGTGGATGATTAATAGCCTAGACTGCATCTTTAAGAAAGCAATTACAACATAGCTCAGATCAACAAAAAAAAAATTACAGCATAGCAGCTATAGCAACTAATAGTTTGATAGAATGGAAGCAAGTGACTTACAGAATTTGAATAAAACAGAAAAGAGGAAAGAAGTTCATGCTGAAATTCTACTTATATGAAAAAGTTGTATCCCCACGAGGACTGTGTCTATGGTGTCTTTGTGAGAGAGGTTAATAGAGTTCTTAAGCAGCTAAACTTCACCAGTATAGTACATCCGTTTTTAGATACACTGGTATCACCCTAATGAACTAAGTCCCCATAAACCGTATATAAGGAATCAGTTTTCTCAGAAATTTAAGTGAAAAGTTCCTGAGCAGACAAATTAAAATTAATTGGCATCATGCACCAAAAATACTACCCAAACAACATTGAACCTATTCACAAAACGGAAGCAACCTATAAATTAGATTCACATCAATCTCAGACAACATTCACCACAAACAACTATTCAATCAACACAAAAAGCAACCTATATAACACTCACTCATTGACAAGCATTCCAGAAACTTGTTTTTCTTACTTTTCACATAAGATAACAAAAATTATACCATAAACTTTACCATTTCAACAACAAACTATACAGTAATTAGTTAATTAACCACCAACCTTTTCAACAATAGGAAGCAGCCCATCACACAAAATCCCCTCCCAAAGTCCCAACAACTACAAGCTATTAGTAATAACTCAATAAAAGTCATCCCTAAGTTGTTATAGACAAAAGCAAGGATCTTACCCAGTTAACCCTACCAAACCCATCACATATTCTCATCAAGGACAAGTAATAGTACCCACTTTTGAGTTTTTGACTATGCCATTAACCCAACATAAACATCATCATCATCACCATCTTTCCCCTTATAAAACTCCAACTCAACACTCTCATCATCTCCACTCTCATTCATATCCATTCCTTCATTCCTCCCAATATTATTCCCCATTACCTTCTTTGTTTTCCTCCCCACAGTTTTCACATTCATCTTCCTCCCTGCTTTAGTCTTCACATTCCTCCCAACTCCCACATTCCCTTTAACGCCGTCGTTTTTCCCATCCTTTTTCTCCTCAGCAATCCACACGAAATCGCCCACATTTCCACCCAAATTTACACGATTGCCACTCGCCCCGACTTTCTCTTTCTCTCTCTCGTACCCAAGAGGAAAATAGCTCCAGCAAACAGAGTACTCTGTCTCCCCATTCTTCTCCGCCTTCCGCGGCGCGTTCACCGCTACCCCATGAAACCCTCTCCGACAATTCTGGCACCTCAAACAACAATCCTCGTACACCTTCTCGTACTCGTACATGTAGTAACAGTACGGGCACAACGTCCAGAATGCCGCCTCGGCGGCGGTCTTGTCGATTTCGGCCTCGTACTGGGCTCTCTTGTCCGAGTCGGACAGCACAGTCCAAGCTTCGCGTACGAGGCTGAGGGCTTCGTCGGAGAAAGCGAACTTGTTGACGTTCGGGTTCAGGAGCGCCGCCAGTTTAACGAACTGGGCTCGAACGACCCGGCGGTTCCCGGACTCGGAGCGTCGGACTTGGAGGATGGAGTAGTAATCGAGGTGGCGGTTGCGGAAGCGATTCTCGGCGGCGGAGAGGACGTCGGCGATGGCGAGTATTTTGTTGGCGGTGGAGGATTGAACCGGGTCGGATTCTCGGGCTTGGATGGCGCAGTGTCGGCACTTGGGTAGGTTTCGGAGTGACAAGTATTTGGTGGATAGTCCGAGAAGGTGATCGGAGTCGGGTTTCGCGCGTGCTCGCTCCATTTTTTCTGTTTGGGATTTTTTTTTAGTGCAGGGTGAGAGAACTATGGAGAGAGAGAGAGAGAGAGAGAGAGACAAGAAAGGGAATGAATGAGAGTCATTGAGTGGGCCTTTTAATTTATAAGGAAAATAGCAATTGACGAAAATGGACATGATATTTGGGACATCGGGTTTGTCGCTAATTCAATCTGGACCTTAAATGTGGCAAGATCATGACGTGGGATGTCTCACTGGCGTGAAAAGTGGGGTTTTGGGGATTGTGGTAGGAGGGTATTTTGGTCTTTTAATAAGGAAGGATTCATTACAGAGTTGCAGTGGACTGAGACAGTGGGAGGTCAATTTGTTTTGCCTTTTGCGACTCAAAATCTCTTTTTGCATTTGTATGGACATTGGACAGACCTGGACCACTTCCACTAGGACTTACCAAATATGGTCATGAGAATAGAAGCCTATAAATGTAAGGCAATAATAATACACCAACCTCTTCACATGTGTTTTTTTTATATATAAATAAATTCTCATGGGCTTTTTATTTTTTATTTTTTAAAATAAATTTAAAAGTTCTAACCTCTAAATCTTAAAATTGCAATCAACAAGACTCTTCGCTAAACATAAGCTTTTTTTTTTTTTGGGGGGGTGGGGGTCTATATAATAGTGGTACTTTTTTAAATTAATAGCCCTAAAAAAAATTATTTTTCAATGTCCTCTTTGTCTTTAAGCTTGAAGTTTTAAGACATGTGAAAATTGGAAAATTAATTTTTACTATTTTTTATTTTAAAAAATAACTATTGAGAATTATAGAGTGGGCATGAAAAAATACAAGAAACTTTAATAGTTTGGAGGTACAAATGAACTTGTTGAAAGGTTACCAACAAAAATAATTTTAAGGGTAGAATTATGGTTGTTAAAATTGCAATATGGATTAGGAATGGCAGCGGGTCGGGTTTGGGGCGGGTTTTATTTTATACCCGACCCGCGGGCTCGTACCCGTGACCTGAACCCAACCTGTTTAATAAACGAGCTTTTTTTTTAAAAACCCCAACCCTCCCCGTCGAGCTCCACAGGCCCCGTTGGGCCATGGTACTTCAGGGCCCATTTTATGGCCCAATCAAAAAAAAAAATTGTTTGCCTGATACTAATTTTCTCAGCAACCAAACAGTAGAGGAAAATGAACACTCAAGAAAATCCAAATCTGAATAGATTGGAAACCCACAAAAACCATTATTTTCTCAACAACCAACAGATCAAAAACCCTTTTTTTTTCATTACAATATTTTCCCACATCAAAAATAAAAACAAAAATTAACATATAAACCCTAGGTCCGAACAAGAAGACCCTACCAAATCAAATCAACCAAGTCGATCCTATCCAACAAAAATAGCACTTAAACTAGAAAATACAAATTTGATTCTTTGAACAAAAAGAACGATTTTCATTATAAAAGCTTAAGTTCACAACGAGGTGAGGGAGATGAGAGAGTTGCGGCCTTGTGTGGAGGAGGAGGGCCCAACGAGGTAAGGGAGGAGGAGTGGTGTCTGCAGGCTGTGGCAAGGTGAGGGAGGCAGGGAGGAGAGACCGGTGAGGTGGAGAATGGAGCGGCGCCAACAAAGTGAGTAGCAGCGGTCTTGTTCTAGTGAGAGTGAGAGTGAGAGTGAGGGAGAGAATGGGAGGTGGCTTGGCAAGACAGAGAAAGGATAAGAGTGAATGGGTCTGAGAGATTTAGGGTTGGAAAAGTTTGTATTTATACTTAGGGTTTTTTTTTTAATTTTTAATATTATATATGGGTCGGGTATTACTAAAACTCGAACCTGCTTTGGGTTTTATTTTAAAAACCCAAACCCGACCCTATTGTTTTGCGGGTTAAGTAAAACCCGCCCCATTAAGGTCAGGTCAGGTCGGGTCGGGTACTCGCGGGTCAAATATTTTTTGCCATCCCTAATTTGGATTGTAAGATCGAACAATTTTACGATCCCACCTCACCAAAACGTTTAGAATCACACAAGGATCGAAAAAATTGTAGAATCGCATGTAGGATCGTGTAGAATCGTATAAGGTTGTACGATCGTATGTGATCCTACCAATCCTACCAAAACATAAAAATCAGTTTTTTTTTTTTTTTTTTTTTAAGTTGTAATTTGTAATCTCAAGACTAAGACATTATACTTCATAAATGTATCAACTAAGTGGTGGGACTCATATGGAGATGACTTTCTTGAATTTAAAATTTTTGCTATAAGAATATTGAGCTTAACATATAACTCTTCAGGTTGTGAAAATAATTGGAGTACATTTGGAATAGTAAGACCAAATGACTTTGGTATATTATCCCCCAGATGATAATTCTCTATTAAAATTGGTACAACTTTAAGTACACTTAAAAAGGAGAAAATTGTTTAAACCAAAAAAAAGAAAAAAAGAATGAGTTGGTATTTATTATGTAAAACTTGAAGATAATAGAGAAAATACCTAACCAATCAAGTGCAAAAGAAGAAATTGGTTTGAAGAACTTGTCTTCGGATGATGAGTGGTTAGCAAAGGGTGTCGACCAAAAGATGATGGTACAGATTTTGATGAAGATAATGAAATAACAATTCTAATGCCTTCCTTTATAGATTTTAGAAAAATAAATAAAAGTTACATGTGTATAGTGTGAATGTGTGATCAATATTATATAATTTGGTTATCAATGTTAGGTGATGATGAGGGTTCAAGAGCTGTTGCTGAAGAAAAAAGTGTGCTAGTATTTTGATACTTGGTTGGTTTCTAATTAAACATTCACTGAACTTTTTATATACATTGCGTTAAAACTTAAATATATTTGTTTTATTAGCATAGACGTAGTGATGTAGGACATGCAAATTACATCATATGATCAAAATCTTTATTTTTTTAATGGAAAAATCATAATTTACGTGGTTATTCAATATACAAAGTTACTATCAATGTGTTTTTTACTTTAAATATGAAAATAAGTAGGATCTTACGATCCACGATCCGATCCTACGATTCACGATCCAACCTATCTCCTACGATTCCACGTAAGATCTCGATTTTGACAACCTTGGATAGAACTAAGTCAAAATTCATTGAGTAGCAACCTTAGAGAATTCAATGAATTTTTCTAATGGCCTAAGAAATCTTCAATACTAAATTCTAAATATGGAGATCTCTAAGAGTATCCACATCAGTAGATGCAAAATCATGTAAAATAGAAAAAGACACCATTTTTATACATTTTGCCACAAAAATGCTCTACATCAGTGCTTCTAAAAGTGTGTAAAAATGTGTATATTTCTACACGAGCTAAGTAACCGTGTAAATATACACGGTTACTGTAGCTTGTCCATTTATTATTTTATTAATTTCACGTTCGCTCCTTTTTTCTCTCTCTCTTCTCCGTGCTCAACAAACTCAGTAACTTCTCCTCTCCTTATCTTCTTCTTTTTCCTCAGATGCACACAAACACATCCACATAGACAAATCAACACAAAGATACACTTGCTCAAAAAAAAAAAAAAAAAAAAAAAAAAAAAAACAAACACACAAACAAACCCACACGGACAAACAACAAAGAGACAAATTGGTGCTTGATCGGAACAATCGGTGCTTGACTGGAACAATCGGAGCTCGTGGGTCTTGCTTTATCGGAGCTCGTGGGTATGGGTCTTGCCTGATCAGAGCTAGGGAGATCTCGGATCTGATCGATGCTTGTGGATCAGAGCTAGGGAGATCTGGTCGATGCTTATGGATCGAAGTTAGGGAGATCTCGGTCAAATCTGATATGGTCAGATCTAATCGGTGCTTGTGGATCGGAGCTAGGGAGATCGATGCTTAATCGGGTTTTGCCTGATCGGAGTTGTGGATCGATACTTGTGATCGAGATGATGTGGATTAGACCGAGAGGGAGAGTTGATCTGTGTTAAAAAATGGGTATAGAGAGAGAGAGCAACAAATCAGAAAAAATGGATAGAGAGAGAGCGTGTGTATGTAAAGGGGGTAGTTTTTTTTTTTTTTTTTTTTTTGAGAAACATGTAAAAGAGGTAGTTAAGAGAAATAATAAAAAAATTGAGAAAATTGATTATTTAAATAAAAAATATGATAGAATAGATAAACTGATATGGGTGTTTTGTAAAAATAGATGTGTAAAATAAAAAAAGTAAGTTTTAATATAAAAATAGATGTATAAAATATATTAACCAATGTGATTGCTCTAATAGTCTAAAAAATCTTAAATACTAATTATGGAGATTATATTTATAGAAAATGAAGCGTGGGTCTTGAAGAGTGGAACCTTTTTAAAGTCACTTTAGTTGTACAAGCTTTATACTGTGCAATCTGGCTATTACTAGCCATTACATACAGAAAATCTGTCAATTCCTCGTCTTTTCTTCTTCTAAAAAAATCTGAACATTCTGTAGCTATCTTGCTCAAGGGAAATTTATGATCTCGAAACTTTTTTTTTTTTTTTTGATAAAAAGGAATCAGATATTATTAAAAGCAAACTTGTCAAAATCCTAAATCATTAACCTATCTATCATGACTACTACAAAATTACCCTTATGAGAGAAATTGCTAGTGCGAGCGAACTCCATTTCTTTTGTTTGGCAAATTTTTTGCAAAGTAGTAAGAGAAGCAGACTTTGGTGGAGATTAATACTATCGGTAGGTTTAGAAACAGTTTATTTAGTTGGAATTGAAAATTTTTTACTGAAAGTATTGTAGATAAAATTAAAAATCAGTTGAAATAGTATAATAAGACTCATAAATATTAACAAAAAAATGTAATAAAACCCATTAATAATAACAAAAATAATCTAAATAATAAAAAAAATGTCAAATATAAGTTGCTTCAAACGCAACTTACATTAAAAAAAAGATATTTAGGCTACGTTTGGATTGGGTTGATTTCCAGCGTCTACGTCTGTGTTTTTTTTTTTTTCACGGGTTTTTGAGACTTGTGGCTACTGTTCATGCACTGTTCAATAAACAGTAGCCGCAAAGTTTGACTTTTCTAATTTTTTTCAACCAATCAGTGCACATCGTGTACTGTTCACAGACCCACAAATTTCATTTTTCAGCAACTTTTTCATTAAAAATGGGTCCCATAGTACTATTCACACATTTAAAAATTATTTTGTATAGTATTTTTCAGTTTTCAATTTTAATTTTCAGTTTTCAGCTATATCCAAGCGGACACTTAACAACATTTTTTTAGAACAGTTGGCAAGCAATAACAATATAGTGGGGTATTAATTTAAGGAAAATGGAAATGGACATGACGTTTAGGACATCGCGATTGTTGCCAGTGCAATCCGGACCTTACAATGCTGCTGGATGATGACGTGGAAGCTGCACGGGAGTGGAGAGTGAAGTTATGGGGATTGTTGTGGGAGGGCGTTTTGGTCTTTTAATCAGGAAGGATTTATTATTTGATAAGGTCCAGCGTGGTTACAGACATTGTGGACTGTAGACTGAATAGTACGGACTGTCAATTTTGCTATCCCTTTGCGACTGATCAATCTCTGCAGCCCGCACCAGTAGAGTTACCAAATTTGGTCATGAATTATTGAATTTTAGAATATTTTAGTCCTTTGCCAATTGGAAAAAATGTAAAGAATAAAAAACTAGAAATTTTTCTTTTTCTTTTTCTTTTTCTTTTTAAGTAAGTAATGGCTTTTATTAGTTTTTAGTCCAACTCTTTAGAGAAAAATGAAACAAGAATAAAAAGGGAATCGTTGTTAGAACATGTCATACCATTATAGCCCCATACAATATATATAAATATATATATATTCTCAAAGATTGGGTAAATTCGTTATTAGTTTCTCGAAAGAAAAAATGTGGGTAGTCTCACATTGCCTAAGAATGAGTTCAAAAATAGGTATAAAACCTTCACACACACTACAAGAATTATCGGCTTCTGTAGTGGGTAAGTTGTGTGATATTATGCCTTTGTCCCTATTCCCTATGTGTGTGTGTGTTGTCTGTTTGTGTTCCTTCTCAAAAAAAAAAGAGTCCTTAACTATAATGCTCGAAATCTATATATTTACTGATTATCATTTTTTTTTTTTTTTGAAATTTATATATACATAGAGCATTCACGGTAAGAAAGCTAAAAAATTTAGCTTTTAGCAACTTAAAAACCTACTTTATCTATTTTAACAACTTATTTTACAATACACCTAACATCAAAACTTCTATTTTAACATTCAACACATTGAAATAATATAAACAATACAATAAAATATATATCTCATATACAACCTCAAGAACCACGGTCACCGACCCACAACCACCACCACCACCACCACCACCATGCCTTCATCACCCAAGCTATTCCACACTCAGAACCACCCATCGCTAGCCTCCCCACACAGATTGACAATCCTTATCCCCACCACCCAAAACCAAATTACAAACTCACTAAATAAACCCCAAATCAAAACCCCCGTACATCACCATGCATAACCCCAAATTAATATTAAAAATTCTTCTTCTTTTTCTTTTCTTTATGAATCAAAACAAAGAAACAAAGAAAAAAAATGAGAGAGGGATGAGATGCTTGGCGGCATTGATATGGGTCAAGTTTTGTAGTGGCGGTGGTGGTGGCAATGGTTTCCAGAAAACATTGACTTGGACATGCAGTGGTCGTTGACTTAGGCTTGCAGAAAACAGCTGTCGATGTGGGTCGGGTAGAGAAGTGAGATTGAGATCTATGACATTGATCAGACAGAGAGAGAGAGAGAGAGAGAGAGAGAGAGAGGAGTGAATAAAAAATAATAAAAACTAATAGCAACTTGCTACAGTGGGTTCCTAGTGATAGCAACTTACTGTAGCAAGTTGCTAAAAAAATTTAAGTTTAACTTCTTTATTGAAGGGCCTTTTTCGTGTGGTTGAGATGTTAAAATAACTTTTGAGATATTTTAACATCTTTATTGTAAGTGCTCTTATAATCATCTTCTGGTATAAAAAAACAACATTTATAACTTTATTTAATTGGATCTTAAATGGATTAAAGGGTAAGATAAGATTGAAAGGGTAGTAGCACTAAGAGTCTAGGAGGTAGCTCGTAGGCCATATAGCCCATAGTTGACGAAACTTTTTTCTATTTATATGGTTGGATGTAGGGCCTCCTTTTATATATATATGCCTCCTTATATTCTTTTAATAGTCAGATATTCTACTACTAAAAATTTTTCCATAACTTATTCCTAAAAAAAAAAAAATTATTTTAATGTGGTTGATAATAAGTGACTACCTACTATTACTATTTTCATATAAACTAACAACTTTATTTTTTCCAATCACTCATATTAGATCACATCAAAATTGTAAAACAAAAATTATAGGCAAAAATGCAAAACTAATTTTCTAACTTCCAACCTTTTTCATTTCAGTCCTTTAATTTTCAATTTTGTCATTTTAGTCCTTTAACTTTTAATTATTGTCAATTCGGTTCTCCGTTAGATCTTAATTATCTACTGTCGTTTTGGCTCTTTTCTTTTTTTTTTGTAATTAAAAAAAATTAAGAAAACTGTTATTAAAAAAAAAAAAAACATTCATTTTTTTTCTCATTTTCTGTCTGGTTAGACTTTCTCTTGCTTTCTCATTCTCTATCTCTCAGTCTCATAGTGTTGTGGTGCTAGGCCTCACCGCCGCCACTGGCCTCCAGCCATTATAGTTCCCGGTTGATACTTGAGATTGGTGTCGGTTTCGTTGATGATGAGAGAGCAATCGAAGGAAGGAGATTTCGTGGGGGTGGAGACCTGGGAGTGTGTGTTCAGCTCGAATGTCTTCGATCAAAAGAGGTGTTGATGAGAGAGTTGCAAGGACTAGCCTTTGTCTCAGGTTCAAGCTTCCCTTCATCTTCTTGTATTGAAGTTTTCCCATTTGGATTTTAGCTCTTCTCTCTCTCTGGTTCTGCTCTACTCAGCCGCACAAAAAAAGTATAAAACCTAAAACCCTAAACCTCGTTTTGCTCCAAGGTTGGTGACAGTGTTAGCAGAATTGGTTTTGGCAGGTGAGGGTGTAGGTGTGGGATTTGGATCATTAGAAAGTTTTTAAGGGCTGGACTTGTGTCTAGCTTTCATGACTTTGGTCCTGTGGATGGAGGCCGGCGACGACAGAGAGGCCTTGCACCACGGCACTGTGAGACAGAGAGATAGAGAATGAGAAAGCAAGAGAGTTTGACAAGAGAGAAAATGAGAAGAAAAAGAATGAACGTTTTTTTTTTTTTTAATAACAATTTTCTTAATTTTTTTAATTACAAAAAAAGAAAAAAGAAAGAAAGAAAGAGCCACACTTCATAGCAATAGATAACTGAGGCTTAACGGAGTACCGAATTGACAACAATTGAAAGTTAGAAAATTGAAATGACAAAACTGAAAATTAGATGACTGAAATGAAAAATGTTGAAAATTAGAGGGTTAGTTTTGCATTTTTGCCAAAATTATATCCACCAGGATTTTTTCTATCATAAGGTGGAACTTTTTTTTTTGTAATGGGGCCCCAGACCTAGGCCACTTAGGCCTAGGCCTTGGATCAACCGACAAGCTCATAAATCTAGAAAAAACAAACAAACAAACAAACAAACAAACAACTTGATCACCTTCCAAAACACTTGATATCAGTACATACACATTCCAAATACTTTATATCAGTATATACATGAGAGTACACATAGAGCCACATACATTAAGGGTCCGTTTGGTTGGAGGAGTGAAAAAGTGAGAGGATGGAAAATATTTAGTTTTCCCTCGTGTGTGTTTGGTGGGAGGGATGGAAAAGTGGGAGGATGAAAAACTCTTTTATTTGGTCGAAAAGAAAAGTGGGAGGATAGAAAATGTAGTTTATATAAATTGACTATTATACCCTTATTACATAATAAGTAATAAATAGATTTATTTGTACTCATTAAATAATATAAAATTTACCAACAATTGTATTTTTTAATGAGAAGTATTACGTCCATAACATTTTTCGCAATACTTTCACAACAAAATTTATGTGGAAAGTTATTACTAATTCTAATTTGAACCTACCACTGGAATTATTTTTTTACTCATCAATATTAACTAATAACAATTTATTACTTAAAATTTATTGTGAAAATATTGTAGTAACATTTCTCAATTTTTTATTCTTTATATTATTTCTCCTTTCTCTTATTTCATTTCATCCATATGTTTTTCTTTCTTTTTTTCCTTTTTTTTTTCCTCCTCCATACACGTTTATCCTTATCTCTTTATCTCCCCCTTCTTTTCTTTCTTTTTCTCCCTCATTCAAGAAGTGCTCTCATTCTTTTCTTTTCTTTTTTCTCCAGCTCTCGCTCTCTATTTTTTTTTTTCCATACACATTTGTCCTTATCTCTTTATCTCCCCCTTCTTTTCTTTCTTTTTCTCCCTCATTCAAGAAGTGCTCTCATTCTCTCTCTTTTTTTTTCTTTTTCTTTTTTACTTGATTCTAGAACAGCCGTTGTGTTTGTGAAGAGGATAGGCGAGAGAGGGCATTTGTGTAATTCCACGGTGAGAGCAGTTTTCTCTCCACAATTTTCCTCTCGATTTGGAAGGATGCAAATTGTGGGTCCGGGAGAGAAAATTTTATCCTAGGTTTTCCATCCTCAGCATTTTCCTCAACATGCCAAACAGTGGAAAACACTATTTTCCACCCTATTTTCCTCCCTTTGTTTTCCATCCTCCCTATTATCCCCCTAACCAAACACAGTGTAAAGTGCAACATTGGCAAGAATAATAAGTAAACTATCCAATTTCTACAAGCCCTTAACTCCCTTTCTTGTTGAAGTTTCTCTTTTGTATCTAGAGATATTAATTATTTTCCTCACAATTTAATCTGTTGGGCTGCCTTTTGTAACTTTGATGAACCAATTTCCATCTCATCTCTTCCTTCTTGAGTGTTTTTTTTTTCCTGATTTTCTGAAGGGTGAAATAAGCTTAGACCATTCTGTGTTCCCTTTATTTATATTAATTCTTATTAGGAAAAAAAAAAAAAAAAAC
>NW_022154891.1:0-38194 GCF_001633185.2 Quercus lobata
ATGCAAGGCCTTGGTTCTGTTCAAAACTTATGATCTTTTTATGTACTTGGTTTCCCCATAGGCTTGAGTCCGTGGACCATGCAAGGCTTTGGTTCTGTCCAAAACTTACGATCTTTTTATGTACTTGGTTTCCCCATAGGCTTGAGTCCGAGGACCATGCAAGGCCTTGGTTCTGTCCAAAACTTATGATCTTTTATGTACTTGGTTTCCCCATAGGCTTGAGTCCGTGGACCATACAAGGCCTTGGTTCTGTCCAAAACTTATGATCTTTTATGTACTTGGTTTCCCCATAGGCTTGAGTCCGAGGACCATACAAGGCCTTGGTTCTGTCCAAAACTTATGATCTTTTATGTACTTGGTTTCCCCATAGGCTTGAGTCCGTGGACCATACAAGGCCTTGGTTCTGTCCAAAACTTATGATCTTTTATGTACTTGGTTTCCCCATAGGCTTGAGTCCGTGGACCATACAAGGCCTTGGTTCTGTCCAAAACTTATGATCTTTTATGTACTTGGTTTCCCCATAGGCTTGAGTCCGTGGACCATACAAGGCCTTGGTTCTGTCCAAAACTTATGTCTTTTTATGTACTTGGTTTCCCCATAGGCTTGAGTCCGTGGACCATGCAAGGCCTTGGTTCTGTCCAAAACTTATAAGATTTCTTTTATGTACTTGGGTTCCCCATAGGCTTGAGTTCGAGGACCATGCATGGCCTTGGTTCTGTCCAAAACTTATAAGATTTCTTTTATGTACTTGGTTTCCCCATAGGCTTGAGTCCGAGGACCATGCAAGGCCTTGGTTCTGTCCAAAACTTATAAGATTTCTTTTATGTACTTGTTTTCCCCATAGGCTTGAGTCCGAGGACCATGCAAGGCCGTGGTTCTGTCCAAAACTTATAAGATTTCTTTTATGTACTTGGTTTCCCCCTAGGCTTGAGTCGTGGACCATGCAAGGCCTTGTTCTGTCAAACTATGATCTTTTAATGTACTTTGTTTCCCCATAGGCTTGAAGTCAGGCAATGCAAGGCCTTGGTTCTGTCCAAAACTTATGATCTTTTTTATGTACTTGGTTTCCCCATAGGCTTGAGTCCGAGGACCATGCAAGGCCTTGGTTCTGTCCAAAACTTGTAAGATTCCTTTTTTGTACTTGGTTTCCCCATAGGCTTGAGTCCGAGGACCATGCAAAGCCTTGGTTCTGTCCAAAACTTATAAGATTTCTTTTTTGTACTTGGTTTCCCCATAGGCTTGAGTCCGAGGACCATGCAAGGCCTTGGTTCTGTCCAAAACTTATAATTTTTCTTTTAAGTACTTGGTTTCCCCATAGGCTTGAGTCTTAGGACCATGCAAGGTCTTGGTTCTGTCCAAAACTTATAATTTTTCTTTTAAGTACTTGGTTTCCCCATAGGCTTGAGTTCGAGGACCATGCAAGGCCTTGGTTCTGTCCAAAACTTATGATCTTTTATGTACTTGGTTTCCCCATAGGCTTGAGTCCGTGGACCATGCAAGGCCTTGGTTCTGTCCAAAACTTATGATCTTTTACGTACTTGGTTTCCCCATAGACTTGAGTCCGAGGACCATGCAAGGCCTTGGTTCTGTCCAAAACTTATGATCTTTTTATGTACTTGGTTTCCCCATAGGCTTGAGTCCGAGGACCATGCAAGGCCTTAGTTCTGTCCAAAACTTATGATCTTTTATGTACTTGGTTTCCCCATAGGCTTGAGTCCGAGGACCATGCAAGGCCTTGGTTCTGTCCAAAACTTATGATCTTTTATGTACTTGATTTCCCCATAGGCTTGAGTCCGAGGACCATGCAAGGCCTTGGTTCTGTCCAAAACTTATGATCTTTTTATGTACTTGGTTTCCCCATAGGCTTGAGTCCGTGGACCATGCAAGGCCTTGGTTCTGTCCAAAACTTATAAGATTTTCTTTTTTTTTTTGCTTGATTTTTTTTTTTTTTTGACCATAAGCCCCTACACCAGGGCGGGGAAAGTTGACTCGAGGCTGGGAGCCCCTAGAGATGCCCGCGCCCTTAGTACTGCGAGGCGTAGCCCCTAGCAGAAGCTTTCGTCGGAGCGACAACTATATGTCGCCGAAGACGGAGGAGATCCCAGAAATTTCTGCTTGCCAATGAGCTACACCAGGGCGGGGAAAGTTGACTCGAGGCTGGGAGCCCTTAGAGATGCCCGCGCCCTTAGTACTGCGAGGCGTAGCCCCTAGCAGAAGCTTTCGTCGGAGCGACAACTATATGTCGCCGGAGACGGAGGAGATCCCAGAAATTTCTGCTTGCCAATGAGTTGATTCCACCGCCACCTGCGCCAACGCGCAAGCTTCCCCACAGATGGCGCCAATTGTAAGGACACAATTCTTTGGTGGCCCAATAAGGATGTTGGGCTCGCGCATGAAAGATCCCTCACAATATGATTTGTAAAGAGTGGGTTTGAAAAGCTAGCCGCTGGTCACGGGGCGATGTCCGATCTTGGTTTTAGAGGAATTCAGGTAGAAAAAAGGAGTTGGGCCTGAACATTTAAGCCCTAAGACGTCGCACCCTATGGGATGGGACTCCTCGGAGTTGATCCCAGGACCATTGGGGCCTAACCCCGGTTATCCAACGACGGACTTTCTTCAGTGAAGTCCGGTGTTGTTGAGATGTTCTCCCCCATGTGATCCTCCTTTTTCGGAGGTGGGGATGGGATCCCCTTTAGATTTACTTGCTTTCTTCTTTTATACTCGTCTGTGTTAATTGTCCTTCGTCCACGTGTAGGGTCAATCTTTACAAGACTGATATTTGTCCCATCAGTCTAATCCCAGAATTGTTGGGTATGGTTGATAAGGCTGCAGAGTACGGCTCTGTCATGTGTTGGGTCTTATCTGGAAGGGTAATAAGGATAATTTCCCCAAGATATTTTGGATCTCCTTACAAATTCGTCCCTATACCAGTTTTACCCCTATTTCGGTGGGATTTAGGATCTGCCGAGGACCAAAATGTCCTCGGCTGCCTTCCAAAATTGTTTTATGCTCTGTACGGTAGAGCTTGGGCCACAGCTCTCCTCGGACTGGGCCTTCGGATTTTCCAGGAGCAATTGGGCTTGGTCCTTAAATCATTGGGCCCCACATAAACCTTAGGAGAAAAAAAATAAAAAGTTTCAAAATATTTTGCTCCTTCTTTGTTCTTAATAACCTCTCTCTCTCTCTCTCATTTTTTTTCCTTTCTTCTTCAAGTTGTTTCTCAAGTATTCTAGTGCTTTATGATTGCTAAATCCAAGACTCATTTCCTTCAATTCCAAAATGGTTAACCCATGCATGTACAAGAAAGTATACCATGTTTCGGTAATACCAATTCAGTATCTATTTTGGTATTTCCTACCCAATAAATGAGTGATACTTGTTTCAAAAAATCACATCAAACTACTTTAATAAATGATTAATTTATCTTCCCGATAGTATAGAAGATTGTGATTAATTTATTGGAATAACTTGATGTGGTTTTTTGAAACAAATGTCACTCATTTATTGGGTAGGAAATACCAAAACAGATACTAAGTTGATATTATTGAAACATAGTATACTTTCTCTACATGTACGGTTAAAAACCTTTCACTTCGGGAAGTTTAACTAAACCAGCAACAACTTTTCTTTTTCTCTACTTCCCAGGTACTTTTCTTTTTCTTGTCCTTATTTTTATTAAATTGATAAATATTTTATAGAACATATAAATATAATAAACCATTATAAATGTGATTAGAATATATTATATCATATAAATAAAATTAATACTTTTTATCATATATTAAGAAGCATGAACCTACAAAATTCTCACCATAATTGTGTCCATTTCAAATTTGTCAATAACAAGCACTCTTATTTGTGTGTCCACAATGTATTGGGAGGAAAACTATATTTTCAAATATAATTTTTAAAAAATTGATTTTGAATATATTCTTAAAATTCTTAACCATCGTTATTTGTCAATTATGAAAACTTAAATTAAACATAAAATATACCTATAAATAAATAAAATATATATACCTATAAATTAATTCATTTTTGTATACCAAGATGTATGCTAATTTTTCATGAATTGCCGTGTCATTATATCTTGTGTGGTGTCCGTGTCCTTCTTAGTATATAATTCTTAATTTGTAATTCGCCCTCCTCTTTTTTCTTTTTCTTTTTTCTTTTTTTTTCTTAATGGTTACTTGTTTAACTTTGAGAATATATTGACCTATACAAACTTAGAGGATTTGGGGATGATTACTTTATAGTATCAAAGGATGGGCAACTCGTGGATGATAAACCATTTCTTCAAGGATATAAAAGCATTTTCACTTCAAGAAACAATGAAGAAACTATGGTAGGTATAAAATTATCGCTCTAAATCTCTTATCTCCCCCACACCCCCCCCCCCCCAAAAAAAACAAAAAAACAAAAAGATAATAATAATAATAATAATAATTGAAGTTATTTGAATTCAACTTCTTTTCCAGGCATATCTAGCAAGATGGGAACTGTGGCACAGTGGCACTATCGTTTCAGGTTCTTTCATCCTTGGAAACAATACATTAAAGTTGGAACTCTAACTCGTCAATGCACCTACAAAATTGAAACTCTTAACAACCACCTTAACTTTGAAATCCAAGTAAATTAGCAATACTCAAATTTTAAATGGATATTTAATTCATGAAAGTCATTATGTATAGAACACTCTTATACAGAGATTAATTTGTATTTACTCAAATAATCAACCCCAAATGTTTCTCTAACACAAGGGAGGAGCAAGGGGGATAGACCATTTAAAGAATCCTACCCCACACCCCAAAAAAAAATGTTTTCCCTTCTTTTGCTAGTGTATTTCAATAGCAGTACTTTAATATTACAAATAAGTTCATATATATTTCAAATAATGTTTTCTCTAAGAAAAAATTAAGAAATATATCCATTTTAGTGTAATTAATGATTTTATTATTCTTTACGTGCTGTGTCATACTTGTTTATGATTGTAATGGTGATTAATTTTTCCGTTCAAGTAGATCACTCTTGTATGCAATGACTTAATATTTTCAATCATTTTATATTACTGAGCCACTTGTGTGTAATATTTAAGTTTCTCAATCCTGTAACTTTGCCTCAAGAGTAAACTTATTGTTGCTTATGGTTATTTTTATTCGCTATCTGTTAAAGTCATCACAATATATTATAAAATTTGTTATATGACGACGACCTACTGTTCATTGTATCATATTAAATTTATGAAATGATAATTATATACTTATTTCTATTAAATTTTGTTTATTTTAAATAAATTGTGAGAAAATTTACAAAATATTTCGAATAAGATTACAATTTAATTAAAGTCTAAGTGGTCCCCAGTGAAAATGAAAATTCTTCAATAAATTAAATAATTTTTTAATTATTAAAATGCTTTATTAATTAGTATATATTTAGTTCCCCCTAAAGTGAGATCTTGAGTCTTGACACCACGTACTACTAACACAAATAATCTTAATGACATATAATTCTTAATTATGTGGTAGAGTCACTTCACTGACCTATGTTTTGCCATCCTTACAGAAACTCAACGAGTTTGGACGCAAAATTCAAGAGCCATGCACAAAAATTTGCTCAGAATCTGGAAAAGCTCTTAGGGAATTAGCAGTCAAAAAAATGAACAACCAAGTCCAACATCAGTTACAGCCAACACTGAAAACTCAAAAACCGCTATTGAAAACCTAAAATTCATACTTAATTAATACGTACCATTTGGAAGATGCTATTCTCCAAGAGATCATACCATTTGCAGAAGTTTCTTTAACTCTAATTGATGTTGTACCGTGCATCGTGAAGATTGCCGATGCAGTTCATGAATTAGCCTCCCTTGCACATTTCAAGACTCCAGCCACTCGAGTGTCACCATAACAATTAACCATATACGTACGTATATGTTCTCCATCAAGGAACAATACTGCTACCATTTCTGATGGTTTGATAGGTTAAGAATGTATTGATCTCTTATGGTAAATTAATCAATTAATTAGCTAAGTGAATTAATTAAGCCAATTAACATGCAATACGCATGATAGCATAAAAAAATTACCAACTAAATTAAATACAGGGGAAAATAAATTTGACATGGTAATTTGTTTACGAATGGGGAAAACCTCCAAGGGAAAAACCCCACCGGGTGAATTTAAGGTCACCACTCCCGAGAATCTACTATTATCAAAACAAATGATTACAAGTAAAGGAATCTCAGTACCTTATGCCAACCTACAGTTGAACTCTTACCCTAATACACAATTGGATTTATAATGTAGTGACAATCTCTTCTTTCAATGCACGGCTCCAAGTATATGACTAACCAATCAATGCACGGATCTAAATATATGACTAACACACCAACTTGAGAAAGGTATTAGCTGCAAAGTTCTTCAATTCATCAAGATGATGAAGATCAAGAAGCTCATTGGTTACAAAACTTTACGGTGTACAAACGCAGCAGCTTCTTCAAGAGAAAGATGAACTGGGGCATATGTCTCTAGTCACAATATGTTTGCATAAAACATTTACATCAAGTAAGACAGGCTTTAAATAATCCTTATATATGTTTAGGGTTGTGAGAAAAGAAAACTTAAACACATAGCTTGAATATGCGTGAAAAACAGTTCTGAAAAAATGATTTTCGTAATTCTCGATAAATATAACTGTCGAGCTTCACCTTTTAAATCTCGATAGGTACATCTATCGAGTTATTTGTCGAGCTTTAAAGAAAAGCATTTTTTCACTTGATTCTTGGACAGATTTGCATAACTTCAATACTTGGACTTGAACTCTTATTCTTTGAAGTATTAAACACATCTTATATCTACCCAATTACAAGTAAAGTGCGTTTTGTCAAAAGATTAGCTTATTCTAAATGACATATGTTCTTTACATGATTTACATATGTCCCAACATGGTTCATCAAATCTATTGGAGTTAATTAGTGGATTTTTCTATTAAGTTCAACTAGATCGGCTACGTACATGAATAATATTGGTGTTTGGTAGTACAAGAAGGCTCAATCTAATCTTTCAACTGCAAAATGCTCATTTTGAGAGTTGAGGGGTGCGTACTGTGTTGTTGTTAATACTTAATATAATAATAATACTAAAAGCTGAACAAGATAAAAATATATGGATAGAGATTGTGATGTAGAACAGATAGCATAGGCTTCTTTTGGAGTAGCAAGGCTGTCGAAAATGGTGACGGTGCGAGAAATTTATCTTTGAGAGGTTATATTATTTATTTTTTTCTTTTATGAAATTTAAAATAGTAATGTTCAATATAATTTAATAAATATATACAAATCAAGTAAATGTTAATATAGTAGTATTAAATATAATAAAAACTACTAAATACATGTTAATATTGTAATATATTTTAATCAAGTACATTTATAATGTACTATGGTATATAATATATTGATTATTATAATAACAAATAATATATTATAAGGAAAAACAAATGAAAAAAATAAAGTAAACTATTCGTGAAATAGTGGGAATTGGGAAAGTGGTCAGCCGATTAGGGGCACAGTGCTGCACAGGGACGATGGCCACCACGGAAGCTTCAAGGCTCAAGCTTGCAATGTAAAAAGTAAAACTTGATAAAGCTTCTGTGTGAGTGTGACAATTGTAAAACTTTATCAAGTTTTACTTTTTACATTGCAAATCACAAAATTGCATAACTGAAAGGAAAAGCCGCCCAAAGGAAAGAACTGAAAAGAAAAGAAAAAGGCAAACGAAGAGAGAGAGGGAGAGAGAGAGAGAGTCACCTGTGGTGGCTTGGTCTGGCGAATCAACATTCAACAAAGTCTTTGACCTTTCAATTTTTCTACTACTGTGGTACAAGTAAACCCTAGATATGTTGCCATGAAAATTACAATTTTTTTCCTTTTTATTTGTTGAGCTAATTGTTAAAATACCTTTGTGTTCATTTTAAAGATGGTGAATGTCAAATTATTGTAATTATTTGTATTCTATTTAAATGAAATTTATATTTATTTTTAGACTCTTTTTTCATATTTTTAGACTTTCTTAAATATATATGTGTGTGTGTGTGTATGTATGCATGTATATTATCAAGTATGGGGGCCAAAATGATAAGGTTCTTTAAAAAATTTCAAATTAGTTAGGATAATTCATATATATATATATATATATATTTCCTTAATTTTTTTCAAATAATTTGGGGGGCAAGGCCCGCCTCGGTCCTCAAGTGGCTCTGTCACTGGCCGAAAATCATGACACAAGATCAAGAATGGAATTAGTAGAAGCCATTAGAGTGAATGTTGGAATTATATGAAATTTGGTAGGTTAAAGGGACACAACATTCTGATCAAAACTCAAGCCTTGAGGGTCGCCCTAATTTAGACGAATTCATTCATTAAAGCCTCAAAACCAATGCTTTTACTATTTATAGTAATATTTGTTTTCCTTAACAAATTTTAGTTTAAAAGTCAAACTAAAGTCAAGTCTATTTTGGAACGTCTCTTAGAGATAATATTTCGATTTTCACAACTATCTCAATTTTGCTATTTTTGGCAAAAATTACTATTTTGCCACCTAATTACGTGACTAGCACAGATTAGGGTTTCTAGGCATTTTCTAGCTGTCCTAGGTTTTCCTTTTACTATTTAAATTTATTGTAGCCTACAGGGTAGTTCAGTTTTCAGATTAATAAAAATTCAGAAGTTATTTATAGTTTTTCCTGGTGGATTCAAGGCCTACCATCTTGTGGATTCAAGGAATATCTTGTGGATTCAAAGAATCTCTCGTGGATTTGAGGTTTATTGCCAGAAACTAACATTTAGTTTCTGTTTCATCGAAGAGAATATTATGTGTGCTTTCTTTAAGCTTCTGCGACATCAAGTTAATAATACTCAATCTAATTCTTCAACGGTAGATTTTATAGTGTCAATAAATGTGGGTTTTTCCTCGAGGTTTGGCCATGTGGGAAATGTCAAGGACTTGCCTATTTTTAGTAATTCACTTCATACTCTAAGATTTGTGTCCTTCATAAGTTACACCTTTATGATAGGATATCATTGATATCCTTTCCCTCATTGTAAATTGTGACATTATGTATTATTCCACCCGTCTCAATTTGTTAGTCCTCTATTCTATTTTGGGATGTCCCAAAATGAAGCCATCTTTCAAAAATTAATAAATAAAAAGCGAAAATGCACTTTTGGTCCCTACATTTTGGGCCGATTCACAATTTGGTCCCTAAATTGATTTCACTCCTAGGTTAGTCCCTAATTTCAGAAAATCATTTTTATTTTGGTCCTTGCCATCAACCCAATAACAGAAAAATCTGAGGTAGCAGACGAAATGCACTGTGTGCACAGTAAATGCTGACGTGGCTAATAAAATAATAATAAAATATTTTATTTGGCATTTTCTAAATGCCATGTCAGGTTTTTAATTTTTTTAAAAGCCACATCATAATTTTTTTTTAAAAAAATTAAATTTAAAGAAAACCCTTAAATCTATTTAATTTAAAATTTTGATTAAAATTTTCTTTTCTTAATATTCATGTTCTTCAACTTGTTCTTCGTGTTTTTCACAGACCAAACCCAGCAACCCAGAACTCAAACCCATATCAGAAGAAAACAAACGAAAACAAGAAGAAAAAATTAAATTAAATACTAACAGGAAATTTTCTTCATGTTCTTCCCAAATCCAAGAAGCAACCAAACCAATCTCTAGCAAACCCCAAATCCAAATCCAGCAACCAAACCCAATCTCCATCAAATCCAGAAAAACAAAAAATAAATCCAAGAAACAAACCCATAAACATAGTAAATAACCCAATCTCTAGTAGACCCACAAACCCAAAAATTTTCTTGGGAAACAAACACAAAAAACCCATAAAATCAAACAACTCCACATTCTCTCGTAAAAACAAAAACAAAAAAACCCAGAACAAGAAGGACAAAGTTTTGCAATATGAGAAAGGAGAGGAAAATTGGACCACAGGCGAAGTCGTAGGCAGAGGAGATAAGGCTTGGGGTGGCTCATCCATGGCAGATCAGGAATAGGTGTGCCGCCATGGCCGAATCTCCATAGCTTTCTTGTTCTTCTTCCCTAAGACCCATGGCTAAAAACCCATCTTCCCCACCAACCCATGGTTGAAGAGTGAAGACCCATGGCTACAACCCACCGATCTAAGCCCAGATTAAACCCACAACCACCGATCTTCACCTCAACAACTTGAAGAGGCTACTTCTTTCTCAAGTTAAAAACCACCTTGGTTCGATTTCTTCAAAATTAGGCATTCTCTATTTTCAACAGTGCGAAGATGAGAGAAGCGGAAGAGCCAACACGATGCCGTAATGTGGTGGCCAAGTACCGCAAGAAACTCCTCCAGCACAAGGAACTCGAATCCCGACTCCGATCTAGTCCGTCTCTCTCTCTCCCCCTCTCCCTCTCCAAACCCTAATTCCTTTCAATCTAAAAAAGCTTTGTTTTCTTCTTATTCGGACTATAGCTACTGTGGGGCCAGAGAATCCATGGCCCAGGCCCACTCTACATTAGGGCCCAAGGCTTAAGTCGAGGAGAGCTATTGCCGAGGACGCATAATGAAATCCCGAAAGGAGGATAAAGCTATTGTCGAGGACGACCTCATGCTCAGCACCTCACAAAATGTCTGAAGAGAGGGGGAAACTCAGTATAGGGGCAGGACAAAAGAGAAAGCTGCCAAAATCGTAATACAGAACCCTTTATCTGACAAGCCCATACTCTAAACCATGCCATTTAACTTTTCCAGCGACCCCCAACCACTCTAGGTATGGGTTGACAGGACAGGTCTGGACCCCAAAAAAGTAAAGCTTACACGTGGACCCTAAAAGGGGAAAGGAACACTAGTATAAAAGGGAAAGAAAGCGAAGGGGAAGGGGATCCCCAGGGGATGAGCAAAAAATCCTACAAAGGGGAGAAAAGGGGAAGGGTACAGTGCTCCTCGAACGCTGTCCGAGGACCAAAACCCTCCAACCCGCACTAATGGCACTAATGGAAGGCTTAGCTAGTCAAGCCAAGTCCGCTCATGTAAGAGCTTCCATAAAAACTACGACTAAACCGCTCACTTGCGCCCAAGGCCCTGCCTTTCAAACCCATTCTCTACAAATCATATTGTTAGGGCCCTTTGCATGCGAGCCCAACGTCATTCTTGGGTCGCTAAAAATTGTGTCCCTACAGCTACGGTTTCAGTTTTTCTATTATTTTCATTTTTTATTTTTTTGAATTAAACTAAAATTGAAAAATAAATTTTTTTTATTTTTTTATTTAGAAAATGCTGACATGGCATTTAGAAAATGCCAAATAAAATATTTTATTATTATTTTATTAGCCACGTCAGCATTTACTGTGCACACAGTGCATTCCGTCTGCCACCTCAGATTTTTCTGTTACTGGGTTGACGGCAATGACCAAAATAAAAACGATTTTCTGAAATTAAGGATTGACCTAGGAGTGAAATCAATTTAGGGACCAAATTGTGAATCGACCCAAAATGTAGGGACCAAAAGTGCATTTTCGCCTAAATAAAATTTCTATCTTACATTTTACTTTTTTTAAAAAGTCAATGTCATTCTTTTTCAATAATTACTATTCTCTTAAAAAGTTTGATTTTTAAAACAAGACAAACAAATTGAGACAGATGAGTATTAAAAAAAATGCGACATTATATTATTATATTTCCAAATAAGATTTTTATCCAAGATATAACTTTAAATAATGGTTGCTAATTACTAATTAGTCCCTATGATGAACTCATCCTTAAAGAAGATATATCATGACCTTGGCATTAAAGTCTTTGCCCATTTTCTAGTGCTTTTTGAGAAGCAAAAACACTAATGGCAAGTTTTAGTCATCTGAAAAGGTATTCACCTTTCAGATATTTTCTTAAATACTTTTTTTAAAATCAATTAATTTGGTTACGGCGGAAACAATAAGCAGTCTCATGGAACGGAGTATTCTTATTTTTTGATACATTTCTTAGTAGTATTAAGATAAATGGTATATTTAACCACACACACAAAAAAAAAAAAAAAAAAAAATGCTATAAATTAATGATATAAAATATAAACTAATAAAGTCATCTAATTTGTCGTTTAAAAAAATTCAGTTCTGGTTTTATTTTAAATAAACAAACATGTTAGGGTACTTTTAAAGTTTAAAATTCTGTACTTCTATTAACTAAGTATCTTCTCAAAAAAAAACTAAAAAGGAACAAAAAGCGCTGTTATACTATTTGAGAATTCCAAAACTATATATTAATCAATTATTTAATTTTTATCACCAAAACTTTTACAATAAAATTATGAAAAGGAGAGAAAGATATGAGCTTGGAGGCATCGTCGCATTATCTCCATCAATGGAAAAGGATTAGCGGTCTTCGAGGCTCAAGTCTTGGCTTGGGGCATGCCTGATTTGACTTATTTGGTTTTTTTAATTTTTTTTTAAAGAGTTTCAACTTATGACGTCTGCTTCTAATAATAGTTTTTATTATTAGAATAAGACACCAATAAGTTTTTGATATATGCGGAGATTGAATCTCAGATCTCTTATACAACCATTAAAAATTTTATCAGTTGAGTTAACTAAAATCCATATTTAATTCTTACTTCCAAGAGAAAGAAGAGAAAGGGGGAGAGAACTCTACATATATATATATATATATATATATTTACACGCGTGTGCGAAGACATAAAGAAAAATACGGGAGGAAAGGAATATTGGGCAAGTCCGATTAATAGTGTGATGCTTTTACTTGTGACTTTGTTAATGTAGGGACACAATTTTTAGAGACCCAAGAATGACATTGGGCTCGCATACAAAGGGCCCTAACAATATGATTTGTAGCGAATGGGTTTGAAAGGCAGGGCCTTGAGCGCAAGTGAGCGGTTTAGTCGTAGTTTTTATGGAAGCTCTTACATGAGCGGACTTTGCTTGACTAGCTAAGCCTTTCATTAGTGCGGGTTGGAGGGTTTTGGTCCTCGGACTGTCCGAGGAGTATTGTACCCTTCCACTTTTCTCCCCTTTGCAGAATTTTTTGCTCATCCCCCGGGGATCCCCTTCCCCTTCGCTTTCTTTCCCTTTTATACTAGTGTTCCTTTTCCCCTTTAGGGTCCACGTGTAAGCTTTACTTTTTGGGGTCCAGACCTGTCCTGTCAACCCATACCTAGAGTGGTTGGGGGTCGTTGGAAAAGTTAAATGGCATGGTTTAGAGTATGGGCTTGTCAGATACAAGGTTCTGTATTACGATTTTGGCAGCTTTCTCTCTTGTCCTGCCCCTATACTGAGTTTTCCCCTCTCTTCAGGCATTTTGTGAGGTGCTGAACATGAGGTCGTCCTCGGCAATAGCTTTATCCTTCTTTTGGGATTTCATTATGCGTTCTCGACAATAGCTCTCCTCGGCTTAGGCCTTGGGCCCTAATGTAGAGTGGGCCTGGGCCATGGATTCTCTGGCCCCACAGTTAACATTATGCCTGAAACAAAAATCGAAAAGTCCGCAATTTTGCTGACCACTAAATTGAGAGAGAAATAAAATATGCTTAATTACTTATTATACCAATTATTTTAATTCCTCATAAGCAAAAATAAAATTATCTTTCCTCATTTTCTAGTGCCTTTTGAGAAAAAAAAATACATAAATGGCAAGTTTGAAAAATTAAATACGAGAGGCAAAAATAATAGGAGTAACTTCTTTGTCATTTAGACTCTGTTTTGTTAAAGTGATTATTGGAGGTATGAAAAATAGATGAGAGAAAAGTAGGGAGAAAATGGAGTTTGTGATTATTTAGTTGAGGGTGGAAAATGGAGAAAATTTTGGTGGAGTTTAGGAGTTTTCTTCTCGAGCCATCAAAACATAATCTCCCCAAATTCGGGAGAAAATGAGAAAGAAAAGTGTGCAAAAATATTAGGACAAAAAAAACTCATGTCAAGCTTCTTCTTCTCTAGTTTTTAAACTTTTTTTTGCTATTTGTTACATGCTAACTATGTTACTTAATTTATAATTCAATGGAAATTTTTATTAGATACAAATACTAAAAAAAAAAAAAAAAAAGAGAGAGAGAGTAAGGTTTTATTAGTATAGAAAATCTTTTCATGATATCTGATCAATAGAAATATATATATATATATATATATATATAAATTATTGTTATAGTTTGATTGTGTCCGCAAAAGAGGGATGGGATTTAATGGAGTGATTCCTTCTTTCTTTAAATTTTGAAAGAATCGACAAATACTATCAAGGAACAGATGTTCTGCATCAATCAATGAAGTTAGTTTTTTCAAAAACATCATCAGAAAGAAATGAAATGGGGTTTTTTCAAACATTGTAAAAGGGCGATTTATTTTTTTCATTTATACAAATAAAAGATTCTGGCTACCTTTGTGTCATTTTTGGGTTTTCCTTTTTATTTTATTTTATTTTGTACATAAATGCTACCTTTCCGTTTATTTGTTTTTTTAAAATAAAAAAGAAAACAGGGCATAATTTTTGTTTTAATAAACTTGGTGTGATTTTTTTTTTTAATTGAGATATTTTTTTTAATAAGGGCGTATTAGTTAATTTATATAAATTATATTTTTAATTCTTTTCACTTTTCTTTTCATGAAACAATAATTTTCGATTTGATTAGCATTGTCACATTATTGCCGACGGAAAAGGAAAATTTGGGCCTGGTGGCGTTGTGGCATATGCCATTCTGAGAGATCAGCCCGACTCTCTTGCCAAAACCGTCCAAAGGCTATCAGATTGGATCAAGCCGATCGAGTGGGTCTGGTTAATTGGGTCCCTACATAGCCATACTTGTGAGTTGTGACTTGTTGACATGATGGACAAACCGACAAAGGTCACAAAACACAAATCAAAAGTTTACAACTTGAGGACTTTGTATAGACTGAGAAAAAGTAGATTACTAGAGACTCATACCAATTATTTTATTAGATGTCAGTTTTTCTCAAAAGCAAAATTCAAATTGTCTTTTCTCCTTTATTAACACCTTTTGAGAAGCAAAAGTATTAATAGTAAGTTTGACAAATTAGTTATTACTAAGAAAAAAAAAAAGAAAAAAAAAAGGAGGAATAGCTTCTTTGCCTTTTACTCTAATAGAAGCTATGTACTACTATATAGGACACATCAAATTGATACGTAAGAATAATTAGAAAGCTTGGAATAGGTCCCTGAGATTGTAGGGCCATACACTATTGGGCTTTCTTGCCCCATTCCACATTTGATCTGCTAATTGTTTGTACACCCTTTGTGTGAGATGGTATGAGTCCCAAAACACATATTCATTTGGATTCTTACAGAGTTGGAATTCCTTTCCCAGTCTTTTTCCTCCACAGCTAAACACTCCTCTGAATTGCCCAGACCCACAGCATGCTCCTTTACCTTCCTTGAAACCTTCATTAAAAAAAATAAAAAATCTCTGTTCAATAATTTACAAGTTTATTTAAAAGAAAACACTAAATTCCCTTCTTTGTCGTTTTTTTTTTTTTTTAGCAACATGATGATTTGTATGAGCAATGTCTAAATTTGAGACTATTTTGGCCACTTTCTTATTGGGTATTTTTTTTCTCTAAGGAAGATGGTATCTAAGTTCTTTAAGGACCAGATTGTTTTGGACTCCTCTTGCTCAAATTAGAATTGGATGTCTGTCACACAATTACATAAAGGGCTGGCCAGTTTCACTTGGGCCCATTAAAAGCTATTTGTGCTAAAAAGAAAGTTCCATCATTTGTTTCTGACATACCATGGGCCTCACTATTTTCCACACTATATTAAAGAGTAATGATAGTAGGCCCACTTAATCCCAACATAAATCAAATTTCGAACTGGAGCACACTTACTCCTTTTTTTTTTATTAAGTACAGCCCATCTATTCACCACCTCACATGTCAAAGGAAAGAGATTATGTGCCTGTAATAAGATAAGACATACCATATTTTGAAGGATGATTCATTCTTTGTCTGAGATTGATGTTGAAGTTGTACAATGAATACTTGAACCCCTTTAGCTGCTTCTCTAATTTCCGGAGGAGCTTTGACAAAGCTTTATTGTGCAATTTCACAAGTGATGAAGCTTCTTCTAAGCAGCTACCATTGTTTTCTGCTTTGACAATTCTGATGCCTGGAGCACAGCCGAAGGGTGGCAAATTGATGAACCCAAATTTCCTACCACCTCTTTTATATATATCCTGCAATAACCCAAAATAGTTCTCTTACAGCATGAAATGATTGACCTCGCAATTTTTTTTTCTCAAATAAATCTTGAGAAACAATTTTTCGTAACCTTTTCACTACTAGTAATATATGATCTATTGTCATTGGTATATAATAAAAGTAATGTCAATGATGAATATAGAGAATAATGTTACTCTAATCACAATAAATTATATTAACAAATTATAAAATAAAAATTATTCTATCTCCAGCATTTTTTTTCCAGTGAAGAAAAAGAATAAGAGAAATAGAGTAGCTACAACTTACTTTGACGATGGTTGTCAAGTTGCCAATCACAATCCCCACGTATTCTGATTTGGAATAGGAGTTCAATACAGTGGAATTGGTTACAAAAATACTCATGTAATCATTGGTTCCAATGCTAAACAAGTACACAGCTTTTGATAATGTTATTTCGGCTTCAACTTTGCCTAACTTGCTTCTCAACCAAGTCTGTACCTTCTTATAGTACTTTAGCTGTGTTTTAAGATCAATCACCTAAAACCAAAGAAACGAAAAAAAAAAAAAAAAAAAAAAAAAAAAAACAAAGGGAAAAAAAAGCACATAATTACTGAGATGCTTTTAACACATGAATTCTCTGATTGTCATGTCTATGTTAATTTGTGGACTCAGTTTGTTTTTCTTGACTTTAGTACTTTATATTGTATTATTATGGGTCCACAGGTGTATTTTAAAATTTTTTGACATAGGTGTTGTCAAACTGTAATTATATATCACCTTTTGGTCCTCACTTGACGTTTGACAACTCAAGTTCTGCACTTACAACTTGTGGCCCAAACATACTTGGTGCTAAAAAAAAGTAAAAATGGTAATTGGTAAAAACAAAAGCTTACGTTGCCACATATTCAATTTCAAGTCAACATCTATGCCACCATGAAAGGCTTGGCTTCAAGTGCTTGACTACACATGTATCAAAAGCTAGCTTGCCGTGCGTGTGAAACACATTACCATTTTAAATCAACAAGACTAAATGTTATGTAAATCATCATCATATTTTGCAAATGCTATTGACAAAGAAAGCATATATAGCATGTTTCTTAATTTCTCTGTGATGTGAAATGCACGTACCGCCCCTTGAAAGGTTTCAATTAGAGCACCAGCACCAGCAGACGCAAAATTCACTCCATGATAGTATTGATTATTACCAGGTTGTAAAAATGGTGGAATCAATGGCAACTTTGCATATTCAGCTACAATGAAATTAAAATATTTATATGTCACTCACATATATACAAGACAAGGAATTAAGCTGACAGAATCTTTGTTTGTTAACCAAAACAGATTCGAACATAAAAGATAAAGACATATATATATAGCTAAACAAAGATTTGCAAATCTTACTTACCAATAAAATCTGAAATCAAACGCCCATCAGAGAACCTTCCAGTTGGGAACTCGAAATAAGTTTCCCCATAAGGCCAGAAATTTGCTTGGTCAAGGGTTGTGGTGTTGATGTAATTGTTGTTGCCAGCATCAAAGAAAGAGTCACCGAAAATGAACAAAGCAACATGATTTCTTGAATGCTCGGATCTAGTGTCAGTAGAAGTACTACTGCTTGAAACGAGGACTAAATGAAGAAAGAAGATAAGGAAGAGAGAGCTTGGCTTTGCCATGACTGATTTCCTTACCATAGTTACATTTATACTACAATTTGACACTGTAATATATATATATATATATATATATATATATATATACACACACATATAACCAACACTTGTATTAGCTTTGTTTGTACATGCTTCGAACAACTAAAAAGTATTCTTACCTGATGATTCTCAAAAAAGAAAAAAGGAAAAAAGTATTCCTACCTATGGGCTATAGAGAACAGAGATTGTGGTTTTTAGGGCAATGTCAAGTTTAGTCTTTAGACCAGTCGGCGCCATTCAATAAATAGATGCGTGGAACAAGCTGAATGAAAACGTGCATTCCTTAAAGAATTGGACGGTAAGTCTAATCCATTTTAAAAAAAATGGAAAAAGGCCAAGTTGCACATTTCTTTTAGTTTGAAATAGGACAATAAAAATTTCGGCTTGAAATTCATGAAACAACATGAATTAAAAATATATACATGAGAAAGGAACTTTTTTGTTTTTTTAGTTCAAACAGTACTTGAAGTGGCCAATTTGGGATCAGCAAACCAAATTAAATAAAATATAGGAGGAAAGAGAAAAAGAAGAAAGATGAGGAAATATCATCTAACACTCGTTGACCTCCACTATTTTACTTTGATATCTAAAATTGATACGTATCATATTCTAACACATAAAATTGAAAATATATATATTATATATAGAGAGAGGGAAATGTTAACCAACACATTTCCAAAATTGGGTTTGACTTATTAAAGGTGATAAAAAAGTTATTAAAAAAATGTTCCAAAAAGATAAATAATTGTTGAACAATTACCAAAAAGCTGAAAAAGTAGAATAAAAACAACACAAAGCTGCAAAAGATTGTTGTTAACGGGCACCATACGGTGCCCGTTAACAAAACCCATATATATATATATATATATATATATATAAGAAATAGTATTAAAACCCTTTAAAAAATCGCATATAAAATTTAAGTTGGTGTAACTAACTATTTATGTTTAGGACATCAATCAAAATCCACTTTCTATGATATTGGCTATGTTGGTGAAAATGTGAATAATACACTCGAACAAAGATTTTGTAAATTATTTCGAAAACAATTTGAACTAAGGCGAAAAAATCTCTTTTTAAAGAGATTCAAGTTCTTTGTGGCTGGCTCCTATCGCCATCCGATGCACGTACTTTAGACCCATTTTCTCGTACTTTGGATCTGTTTGGATACCGCTTATTCCTGAAAATTGAAAACACTATAACAAAATAATTTTTAAATGTGTGAATAGTGTCGTGAAACTCATTTTTAATGAAAATTTTGCTGAAAAAAAATATGTTTATGAGTCCCGTGAACAGTGCAGGAGACCCACTGACACACTACTGTAGCCATGTGCAAACGCTAGATGCAAAACATATATGGGAAAATGCAATATCCAAACATTCACTTTATACTTAAGTGCAATAACTTATAACACTTCACTTTATCAATGTGGGATTCTTGTTTGTTTATACAAAAACACTAACTCCTCACTTTACAGTTATTAACCATATGAAACTCCCATATTTTCTCATTTAATTTTTCAAATTAATTTATTTCAAATTACGTTTTAATAAAATGTATCAACATTCTCCCACTCATTCTAATATTAAAATTTAGTAAATAGAAAAGTTAACTCCATAGATAGAGTGGTTTCAGACTTGAACTATTACTTTAAGGGAAATTAAGTGTCATTGATTACACTTAATAACCCAAGTGTTAACATGAGCTTTATTAGCTAGCTCATTGCAACTTTATACCAATCCTAGTTTATATTAAGTCCGAATCTCATAGGAAACGGCTCCACTTTCACACTCAAATAAGCAAAATCCATCAAGAGGGCTCCTGTAATTCTAACACTCCACTCATAAGAGCTATTATTAAGAGTTCTTTTAGGTGAACTCAACCTCCTAAACATTATGCAAAAAATGCACTTATACCATAGGGAAGGGCAAACAACAAAAATAAATAGCATTCTAGACTCTATATGATTCATTTGAATCATCTAGCCCCATCTCCTTTTATGTATTTTAGACTCTTTCTCTTGCCAAGCCCTAGGTAAATAGATTTGCAAGATTGTCACAAAATTTAACATAATCCCCATTAAAGATGCCACCACTCAAATAAGATCTCACGGTACTAAGTTTTCTTTTTATGGGTCTAAATTATCCCTTATAATAATAATGATTTCTTACTTCTTCACTTACTGAAGCAAAAGCAATAAGCTTAGTTTCCATAGTTGAATTAGCAATAATGGGCTTCTTCTTCTTTTTTTCTCTAAAGTAAAAGACCACTACCTAGAGTGAAAATATAGCCAATAGTAATGAGAAAATCACCTAACATAGTGTTCCAATTGGCATCGCTAAAACCTTCAACCACAACATGGTACTTTATGTAAAACAAAACATGACTTTGATACAAGATAAATATTTCATTACATGTTCAATGGCATGTGAATGATCTCTACTTGTCTTGCTAGTGAATTTACCAAGTACTCCAATTGCACATGCAATATGAGGTCTAGTGCAATTAGTAGCATAGCACAAACAACCAATTATGCTAGCATATTCCTGTTGACTAACTACCCCATTGTCATTGCTTGTAGAAAATAAATGAACACTAGAATCAAAAGGCGTAGCAACATGTTTGCAATCAAGAATATTATATTTTCTCACATGACTAATCAAGAAAAATCTCATCACATGTTTTTCTAATTTCATGGCCCCAAAAAAAATAGTTAACCTCACCAAAATCTTTTACAGAAAAATGGCTTCTAAACATATTTTTTTGTCTCATTTATAATGTGAAAAATTAGAACCAAAGATTAATAAATCATCCACAAAGAGGCTAACATTAACATTTGAGTTTTCCCAAGAGTTAGAGTGGATGAACTTGTGACATTCATTTGACTCATAGACATTTTCAATCATGTAGGAATCAAATTTTCCATGCCAATATAGGGGCTTTTTTAAGCCATATAGGATCCAATTAAAGCCTTCAGGTTAATCCATATAATTTTCCTCTTCTAGGTCCCCATTTAGAAAATTTAGTAACTGGAAAAAAAATTGGTCAAAGAAATCAAGATCAAGTCTAGTTTTAAACTTATCTACTATACTATTAGACTTAAGTTTCTTTCCACGAACCTATTTACAACCTATGGTTTTACAAGCTAATAGGAAGTTCACTAATTCCCAAGTTTTGTTAGAAATTAAAGAATTCATCTCATCATTTACAACCTCTTCCCAAAATACAGTATTAGATGATTCTAAGCTTCTTTTAAATTTGAATGATTTCATCACTATTGGAAACATAATAATTTAGCCTAAAATCATTTTCAACTCTAACTATTTTACTTCTTCTAGGGTTCTAATTCAAAATTTTCTTGTGTTTGTGAAGGAGAAATCAAAGAACTCAGTTGTGATAATAATGTCTCTAATATTTTTCCCCCACTCTTTTTCAATTTAATAATTAATTTTCTTCATGAAAAATTGCATCACTTGAGTAGAAACTTATATTATTTTCAATGTAAAAAAGGAATATATGTTGCATTATTAATTTCATAATCAAGAAAAGTACAAATTGTAACTCATACCTATTTTATTTATTTAGATTCTCTAACACCACAAAAAACTCCAACTTTTTTATCAAATTAATTTATTAAAATTACATTTTTAATATTAAATTATTCCAACAGTTTAAAAACCCTCAAATAATTTCTCACAATCCCTATCAATTGCACACCAAAAACTCAAACTCTCAATCTTAACTCACAAACTTGACATCCCGGAACCACATAATTAAATCAATAAGGTTTTAAAGTTGGAAAACTTTGTGTGATAAATTCAGTGTCAAAAGGGGTTGTATACAATAGGAAAAAATTATGTCAAAGAAGTGAAAGAACTACTCGAAGACATTGAATAATTGAAGGTTTGGTTGAGCGAGTCAATGGAAAGTTCACAAGCTAGGTTGGGTACTGCAGTGGGAGGCAAACTGGTTGTTTTTTGAGGTTGTATAAAGAGTTTAGTTACAATTTACAAAGGTCATGTATGAATTTTTCAAAGGTTTTCCACTTCATTACCAAAGTATATGTTCTAATATTGCTTTTAGATTGTATGATGCATTTGAGTGCTTTAAATAAGGGTTGTGCAAATTGATATTTGTTAACTTCAGTGCTTAACCAGAAATTTAGTCACCGTTAATCAATTAATCCTCTGACTACGTTATAGAGGTCAATATTTCCATTCCCAAAAAAAAAGTTATTGAGGTCTAAATCAGGTTTTTTTTTTTTTTTTTCCAACACCTAATAATGTTGTTACACACACTAGTCTGCATGATCACCTTGGATTAAAGCCTCAACATGGACCTAAGTCACCAAATCTTAAACACAAATACTCATAGGTAAGACTAATTATTCTATAAAAAAAATGGTAAGACTCTAATTACAAGTTTACAACTAATTCTTTATCATATTTCTCACATATATGAACCATCAAACTGTGTTATTTATCTTCTTATCGATTTGGAATTTCTACCCCTACATTTATAAATTGTCATATTTCTTTATTTCTCTATCTTTCGATGTGTTCACTAGTTTTATTTTTTTCCTAGGTGATATTATTAGGAATCGAATCCTTAGTCATTAAGCCACCACATGTGGCTCTCCTAACATTTAGGCTGGTCAAATGGACATAAAGATCTATTTGACGTTAGGAAAAGGTGATTATTCTTGTATTCTTAAAAATAATAATTAAGTGACTTAGGTTTTTATTTATTTATTTATTTATTTATTTATTTATAATTTAATTGTTGGAGATGATGTATACTCTGAACTTTTTATTTGAAACATTCGTTAGTATATTAATTGTGTAATTGGGTGCATGGCACCAAGGTCCAGCCCCCACAATGGTTTAATTGGTAGCAAGAGAACAGGAACGGACCCAAGATTTTAAGCTTGCGGGAGATGAAGTATAAATCAAAAAAAAAAAACTAAATAGGCATATATATAGTATTAAAAAATTATAAATATACAAAATATTTATTTCTAAATACATTAAGACGCAATTATTTACTAACAAAAACAAAAACAAAATAATGTTTTTTTTAATACTAGGTTGGCTAGGATTTTTTTTTTTTTGGGTTGAAGTTAGAGCATTCACAATGGTATTGCTAAAAATTTTAACTTTTAGCATCTCAAAAAGTTATTTTATCTATTTTACCACCTCACTTTACAATATACCAAATATCAAATGTTCCATTTTTTTATCACTTCATTTAAAATAATGGGTTGGGTTCAAGTTACACCACTCAATATTTTTTAATTGGATGCAAATTTTGACAAATCTATCATTAGATTACATTATCTTCATATATTCTCCATGTTCGCAAAATTTCAAGATGATCAAAAATTAATAACCATATCATCAATCAATTTTTTAAATTCAAATTTTTGTAGTTTAAAATAATGCATAAAAGATGAGTTTATAGATCAAATGGTATATAACATCCAATTGACATGAAAATTGGCATGATTGTTAAAAACATATAGAACATATAATTTAATGGTGAGATTTTCAAAATATGAATTCTATAACAAGTTATTGGGTGGTGTAATATTACTTAGAGTTACACTAGGTGTAACTTGAACCCAACCCTAAAATAATATAAACAACTCATTAAAATAATAAACAAAGAGAGAGAATTTGAGTTTTTTAATTAAAAGAAGAGATATAATCTTAATAAAATAATGTATTTTATTTTTAACAACTTGATACAGTCAACTGGTATTTATACCAGTTTACTGTAATTGTAAAAAATTTAGTTTTAATTTCTCCAATAACACATGATTTTTTGGTTACTTGGTGGTAAAATAGTTTTTTTTTTTTTTTTTTTGGCTAAAATACAATCACCATTGTGAATATTTTTATTGTTTTTATTAAATTTTTGGGTTGGATAATTGCTATTTGGGTGAGGCTAGTTAGGTTTATTGAGGAATGGGCCTAACTACAAAAATGAAATATATATATATATATATATAATAATAATAAGTTTTAAAAAAAAAAATTTTGGACCCGAGGGGGTTCAAGCCCCCTTGGGCCCCCACCTAGGTCCATCCCTGCAAGAGAACCACATGATGAATATTAATCCTATTACAAATAAGAGACTACATGTGAAAGCTCATTAAATGAGCGTGTTGGCCAAAAGAGTCCTAACTCAAGTCATGTTAGGAAGTCATATTCTGCTTGGAAAAGAAGATTAAAGCGGCAAAAGCTTTTTTGTATATAAAAAGCATGTGGGTGCCACATATTGAACAACCACACAAGAGAAATAAAGATAGATTGTGCCGCATAAGGATAGTAGAAAAGGTGCAGCACAAGAGAGTGTTGTGCGTGGAGAAGAAAATAAAGAGGAGAGAGCAAAGTGTTGCCGTCTTTGAGAGAAATAATTAGTGTGTGAGAGAGCAAAGAAAAACAAGAGAAATTTTTCTTCAGCTATAAGATTTTTTTGTGAGACATACACAAAAGATATTGTAATTAATTTGATAATTGTAAAATCATTCGGAATTTATCCAATGATTTTTCCCTTCAAGGAGAAAGGATTTTTCACACAAATATTTGTATTTTTGTGTGCGATTGTTATTTTGGATTGCTAATATTGTCGATAATATTATTTAGGACCCAACAAGTGGTATCAAAACTAAGGTTAGAGTAGAAGCGATGGCCAGAGAAGAAGGCAAGACTTCAGGAATTGAAAAGTTTGATGGAACAGACTTTGGGTATTTAAGGATGCAGATAAAAGAGTATCTCTATGGGAAGAAGTTACATCTGCCTCTTTTGAAGAAGAAACCTGAAACTATGAAGGATGAAAACTAAAACCTTCTCGATAGACAGGTATTGGGGGTTATTCGATTAACTCTATCAAGATCAGTTGCACACAATATTGTGAAAGAAAAGACCACAGTGAATCTAATGAAAGCTTTGTCTAGCATGTATGAAAAGTCATTAGCTAACAATAAGGTGCATCTGATGAAGAAGTTGTTCAATCTGAAGAAGGCAGAAGGAAATTTTATAGCTTAGCATCTAAATGAGTTCAATACAATCACAAATCAATTATCCTTGGTGGAAATCGAATTTGATGATGAGGTTCGTACATTGATTCTTTTGGCTTCTTTACCAAACAATTGAGAAGCCATGAGAACAATAGTGAGTAATTCTAAAAGGAAAAGCAAACTCAAATATGATGATATACGAGATTTGATTTTAAGTGAAAATGTTTGCAAGAGAGATGAGAATATAGACGACGCACAAGATCAAGCTTTTGTCACGGATAACAAGAGCAGAGGTAGAAGTAAAGGTGGAAGCAGAGGACCTAATGATCGAAAATTTGATGATAGGTCACAATCAAGAGATAGATCTCAGTTTAAGGAAACTAGAGAATGCTTCTATTGTGGGAAAAAGGGTCACATAAGAAGAGATTGTTAGCATTGGAATAAAGAACAAACTGAAGGCTAAGATAAAAAGAATAATAGTGAGAAAAATACTACAAATACTGTAATTGCTAAGGATGTTGTGATGCTCTTTGTTGAAAAGCAAAAGTGTGAGCATGTTGCTAATAATGATGTTGAATGGCTTGTTGATTTAACAACCTCTCACCATGTTAGCCCTAAAAAAGGGTTGTTTACCACGTACAAAGCAGGAGACTTTGGTACAATAAAAATGGATAATTCCAGTTACTTAGAAATTGTGGGAATTTGTGATATGTGCATCGAAACCAATGTTGGTAGCATCGTGATGTTGAATAATGTGCAACATGTTTCAGAATTAAAGATGAATGTGTTTTCTACATTGGCTATAGATCGAGTAGGCTATTGTAACCACCATGGTAATGAAAGATGAAAACTTACTAAGGAATCAATGGTTGTTGCAAGAGGACATTCTTGTTGTGGTATGTACAAGACTCATGTGAAGACTTGTAAGAAAAAGTTCAATGAGATTAAATATTTTGAGAAAACTCCATAGATGAGAGTTGGGATTAACGGTGTTGGTACTAAGAGAGTAAAATTCTCTTTACTTGATAATGCTTCAAATAAGGAAGTAATGGGTGATGAAGAATATAAAGATACTAAGGCTATATGGGATGATGATAAAGTGAAAGATCCTAGAGGTCTTGAGTAGGGGAAGAAATATCCTGCACTAGAGATGGTTGAACCTCATGAGAAGAGGACTATTGGAGTACATCGAACTATTAGCTTCAAGAACAATGGGGCTTCTAATAAGGGGGAGCCAAGGGATTGTATTAAGAAATTCCAAGATGAGATGAATTCTTTGAGAATTAAAGGTATTGACATTGATGAGGTGCTCTCAGTGCTAGTAAAGATAATGAAGAAGGTCAAGTCTTGTGTTGACTTGACTAGTATGGAATTGAATTGAAGAGCTAGATTAAAAACCTCCTCCCATCGGCAGGCTAGAGGGGGAGATTATTGGGTGCATGGCACCAAAGTCCAGCCCAACAATAGTTTAATTTGTGGCAAGATAGCCACGTGACGAATACTAATCCTATTACAAATAGGAGACTGCATGTGAAAGCTCATTTAATGAGCGTGTTGGCCAGAAGAGTCCTAACTCAAGTCATGTTAGGAATTCATATTCTGCTAAGGAAAGAATACTAAAGTTGCAATAGCTTTTTTGTATATAAAACGCATGTGGGTGCTACATATTGAACAGCCACACCAGAGAAAAGAGATAGATTGTGCTGCATAAGGATAGCAAAAAAGGTGCAGCACAAAAGAGATGAGAGAGCAGCTAAGAGGGAGCCGTTTTGAGAAAGAAGACAACCCAGAAAGAGAGCTGTGCGTGGAGAAGAAAATAAAAAGGAGAGATCAAAGTATTGCTGCCTTTGAGAGAGATAATTAGTGTGTGTAAAAACAAAGAAAAACAAGAGAAATTTTTCTTTAGCCGTAAGATTTTTCTTGTGAAACATACACAAGAGATATTGTAATTGATTTGATAATAGTGAAATTATTCGAAGTTTGTCTTGTGATTTTTTCCTTCAACAAAAAAGAGTTATTCACGTAAATATATATGTTTTTGTGTGTGATTGTTATTTTAAATTGCTAATATTATTGATAATATTATTTGGAACCCAACAAATTGAACTATAAGGAACTTAGTTTAAGTAACTTAGGCTGCATTTGGTTCAATGTAAATTGAATTTCAAGTGTAAAATGAATGTAGGGGAAAATGAATTCCCGTAAAGAAAATAAAATCTGGGTGTTTGGTTGTGCAATAGAAAATAGTCCTAAAAATGATTTTTGGTGTTTGGTAACATTTTAAAAATGCTATTTTCCTACAAATTTTTCACATTTTCTTAGCCATTTTCTTAGCATCTAAACAAATTTTATTACAGAAAATTTCAATATATACACTTAAAGAAACAAAAATCTACTCAAAACAATTCATTAAACTAAAAAATTTGGTCAAACTAAAAGAGGGAGGAAGAGAGAGTGATCGAAAACTGAGGGAAAGAGAGAGAGAGTGATCATGGGCGACGAGATCGAGACGATGAGATCAGTCATGGGTAACGAGATCAAGATGATGAGATTGAGACAACGAGATCGGCGGCGCCGATGAGCTTCAGGTCAAGAACGAGATCGGTTTTGGGTGGATCGGTCTTGGGTGGTGACGATCTAGATGCTGGGGTGCGATCTCGGTGGTGGTGTGATCTCGGCAGGACGATCTCGACGACGTGATCTCATCAGGGTGTCTAGGGTTGGGGCTCTCTCTCTCTCTCTCTCTCTCTCTCTCTCTCTCTCTCTCTCTCTCTCTCTCTCTCTCTCTCTCTCTCTCTCTCTCTCTCTGAGCCCGAAAATGATTTGAAGATAAAACAGAAACTGTATTCATTTTCTGAGTCAAAGGCCTTATTTTATTGTCAAAATAAATGATTTTCAGGAAAACTCTATTTTCCATGCACAACCAAACACACAGAAATATGTAAAACGATTTCCTAAAATCGTTTGAAGCAAAAAACAAACGCAGCTTTAGTTTATGTAACTTAATTTTGGTACTAATTACACGGGCACTAGGTGAAACTTCCTGTGGTTTTTTATCAAGCTAAGGCAGTCCCATCAATCATCATAGCTAACTATTGACTCATTTTATTCTGATCGCATAAGTCGAGGCACGTGTAATATATTTCGAATATGGCACCAGTTGATTCGACTTAGCTTTTAGGTAATGATTCAACCTTCAGTGAAACCATTATTGTTTGAACATGAAAGAGCTAGCCACGGATTTATTTAATAACTTGAGTTCCTTCTTGAACAAATGGGGAAAGTGGAACAGAGAAAGAAAATATCAAATTGGCTAATCAAGAATAATTTTCCTTTACATTATTAACAATTGCATGATTGTAAAAGGAAGCTGATAAGATGGCTTATAGTGTTTGCGCAGTAACTTCCTTCTGTTACTTTAAATGATGGAAAAGTATAAAAATAAAAAAGACTTAGTTTTTCCTTAGAGCGTCCGTAGCAGCCATGTCAAATGTACCAAATGTCAAATATTTGGCATATTTGGCATACCAAACACAAAAAATCTCCTTTATCAAATGTTTCAAATCTTATTATTTTTGTCACATGTGAACAGTACCCTCACAAATTTGCCACTGTACGGACAGCTGTGGCATAAGCTTTTATTATTTTTTTTATTCCACTTTCTCTCTCATCTCTCCGTCAGTCTCACCCTCAAACCCCAATCCTCTCCTCTCAAACCCCACTCTATCTCTCTGTCTCCCACTCCCTGTTTCTCTCGGCGCCGTCGCCCTGCTCGGTCTCGGCGCCTCCGTGCTCACCAAGACGCTGACGTTCGTCTCTATGTTCTCCGCCTTCGTAGATCCGATCCCGTGGCTCATCGTGCTCGCTTTCTTCTTCGCCCACGGGTTCATCAAGACCGGGCTCAAGAACCGAATCGCTTACCAGCTTGTCGTTGGCGCAAATCTGACTTTCAACACGATCAAGCAAACGATCGGGTGGACCGATTGGGCCAAGGCGGCGATCGTGCTTGGGTTGGTGTTGTTGATTGTTGGGCTGATTTGTAATGGGGTCCGGTGGTATGGGTGTGGGGTTTTGATTTGTGGGAGTGGGTTTTGGGTCGTGGTGGTACAGTGGCGGTGTGGGGCCGTGGTTGTGGCTGGGTATTGATCAATCAAAGATCTCTCTCTACCTCCAAACCAAAACAGAGCAAGAAACACATCCAAAACCTTAAAATTTTTCAACAATGGCAAAGATTAACGGCTCTTTGCAACAAACCCATCCAGAAAATCCCACACTCCAAACTTTCTTTCATGCCCTCAACCCCATATCTCTTGTCCTCTCTTAGAATTCAAACTCCAACCAACCCGTCCCTCTCAGACTCACCACAGAGAGCTTTATCATGGAGAGAGGACCCAAGTACAATTTAATTATGGTTCTATGGGTTGTGGGGCCTGGGGCTTCCGATTTGGTGTTGGTGGGCTATGGGTTTGTTTTGAATTGTGTTTTGGGTTGTGGAGGATGTGGTGGTTGTGTGGTGGTGGCTGTTGGCAGCAGTGTGGTGGTTGTTGATTGTGATTGATGTGTTGTAAATATTATTTTAATGTGTAGGAAATATTATTTTAATGTATAGAATTGAATGATAAAACATCTGATAAATGAGATGTTGTAAAATGATGTAGTAAAATAATAAAGTAGGTCTTTGGTGTGGCAAAATGGAATAATTTTTGCCACATCTGCTGTGGATGCTCTTATACGGTTAATTGGGGTAAAAAAGTAAAAAGATTGAAAAAAAATTTGTTTAGTTAAGAAGAAAAATGAAAAGATAGAAAATGATTTGTATATATTTATTCTCATGCCCCTATTACATAAAAAATAGAAATAAAAAATTAAGTTTATAAGAAAAAAAAAAAAAAAAAAAAACTAATGTTTAGAACCACACACCCCTAAAACCAACTTTATTGGGGTGTGTATTGCTAAAAAATCTTCACACTTTGCTATGGTAAGTTGTTATTTGATTGGAAGTGAGAGATGGGAGGGAAGAGAGAGAAATGATTATGTTTATAGTTTATATCATTTGATTAGATAGTTTATATTATTTTAATGAGTTGTATGTTAGAATAAAAAAATGAAATATTAGGTGAGTTGTGAAATGATTAGTAAAATAGATAACGTAACTTTTTAGAGTGTAAAATGACAATTTTTTTAAGAAATCGGATGCTAATGCTCTTAGATGAAAGATAAAACATAGGGAGAGGAGAGGGGTAGATGGGTAACTCCGTATCTAAGCCCACTTTCTCCCTCTTAGTATATTGATTTTTCTATTTAGATATTTTAATTCTATTTAATTTTTAACCAAATGTGAGACATCTCTCTCTCTTTGAGCCAGACAATAAATTAAATGTGAGTATAAGTTATGGCGTGTTTGATAATGAGAGGAGAGGAGACGGGAAGCTAGTGGAAATGTACTAATTTTTACTATTATATTTCGACCATCTGCCCTTATTATTTCATTTTTCTTCCTCCATCTAGACATAGGATAAGGCAACACAAGAACTTCCTCTTGTAGATCTTCATTGACATAAAACGGCAATTTTGCAAGCCATATATGCCAGTGAGCTTAAATTACTGTAATTCAGGGACGGAGTCACACTAAGGCCCTGGTCCCCTCGAGTTGCAGATTTTTTTATTAAAAAAAAAAAAAAAAAGATATTAGAGCTTAATTCGAATTAAGTCCAAGAAAAATAAAACTTGACCCCTCCCTCCAAAATCTTGAACACCCCCCCCCCCCCCCCCCCCTGTCACAGATCAACCCAAGCACCCACATATCAGCCTATTAGGCCATATTTTATCCCAAAATTGACGATGACGACGATGACAACAACAACAAAAACAACAACAAATTCCACATATCAGCCCATATTTGGTAATACTAAATATATGTTTTGTTGGATTTTCATGATCTTTTTTCCTGCCCCTTAACTCGAAATCTGGCTCTGTTCCAGCCCTAATTAAGATAAGTACAGAGAATAATGAATACTCCGTGTATAGTTTGAACTTCAAATCCAATGGCAAGCAAATCCATGAAGATATATAGGATGTTGCCGTTTTGTCTTTTCATTCCAACATTCCATTGCTCGTAAGTGACTCGAACTACATTACAGTGCAACAACAAACTCAGTGGAAAATACAAGAAGATGAGTCAGGAAAGTGGCATCCATAGTTGGATTTGACAATGTTTAGAAGCCATCATAACATTTGGCATCAAAACTGACTCGCAAGATAGACATAGCCATCTTTATGCGTAGAAAGATAATGCGCACTTCATGGAAATGAATTCAGAGCTGTTTGGGAAAGAAGCCTGAAAAAGCAAATGGTTTATATATCATATATCTATATTGATAATAGTATTTGGTGATGTGCATAGATCTAAATATGGAAGTAGAGAAATATAGAAATATGTAGGGGACCCTGAAGGGGGGACAGTAATACTTACGAAGTGATTGTTAACAACCCTTGTGATGTTAACTTCATTTTTAATGGTAATTAACTCTCTGTAGTCAACATTTATATCACAATCTAGGGCAACCTACAAGACATAGGAACCATATTAAACTATCATAGAGAATATATAATATTAGAGTTTCAATATTGCCATAATGGTGAAGTGATTAAATTTGTAATCTTGGAAGAAAGTGGCTTTATCATCTAGGAAGGAAATGTTATTTATACTAATCATACTTTTTTTAATAGTGTATTGGACTAACGTGGCAGGGCACTTCCTTTCATTTCAAAAACAGTGATGTGCATTTTCATTAGGGTTTTTACATATATCACCCTTTAACCCTTGATCTAAGTGTGTCGATATTGGATCCTTATCATTTCGATTTGAATATTTAACCCCCTACACATTAGGTCTGTGGAAAACTAAACATTGTGTTAGTATTTTTCATTAATTCTAACAAATTAAACCATGTGTAATGTGTACATGATCAAGATATTGATATTTTAAAATTATTAATGATGTGTACTTCATGTGATTAAATTTATTAGCTTTTAACGTAAAAAAGTAATATAATGTTTGATCAATTACAAAACTAATTTATAGGGATTAATTAATTGTTCAAATTCAAAGTACAAGCAACAAATTGACACTCACATTCTAAAAGAAATATTTCTAAAAATCATAAAAGAAATGGCATGTCAATAAAATTGACAGAAGTCCACTTCCTATCACGCTATTCTGAGTGGGGAATCCAAAAAAGAACACCAACTTCTTTACGAGTCTATGTTAGCCCAAAAATAAAAAACGACAACAACCTCTTTACAAGCGTAACAAGCCTACTTCTGCTTTGCATTATTGAGTGATTTTTGTACTATGAGAGCATGAAAGTAAAAAATATAAGGTGGCCAAAAGAGTAAAGCTTTGTTTTGGTAAAATGAGATGCACTACAAACCTTAATCTTTAAGAAAGCCATATGATGCATCAATAGTTGAGCTCTAACATCACCTAATATATTCATCTGAATCATGTCTTTCCTTGAGCCACCATGCAATGAAGCCCCATCAACAATTTGGCTGACATTCACACACTCAAACAAAACCCTGGTTGGCACACTGACATTATTGCTGTGAGCAGGTTGAATGAATCCTGGAACTCGAATTACACCTATTGGCAATCCTTCATTATATAGACCAAGCCGTGTAGAACCATACCTTAGGCCAAACTTGTTAGGATTTTGAGCATTCAGGGTTAAAGTGATGACAGATGAAACAAACAGGAATGAGTCAGAATAGGTATCTAGGTTATACCAATCCAAACTTATTGTTTGGAAAGTGAAAACAGGCTTTTGTGGCTTCAAAAAGAAGATCACAAGAATTGTAGCAACCCCAAGTGTGAGAACTATAAATAGAAGGAAGATGACAAGAAAGAAGCAGCATCTCTTGAAAGAACATGCATGCCATAGTTTTTGGAATTGTAAGCAATCTAAATGCTGTCTTGGACCATCCATGGCTGGTCACCATGGTTTTTTTGCTGATTTAACATAAAAACAGTAACATGAGAAATTCCCTAATTGTTTAATTAGTAATACTTCTATGGGAAGGAGGAATGTGATGTCTTTCTTTTGAAGGTAGCATTCTATTATTCCTTTCAAAGGGTGATTCCAAAACCTTTCATATAGCAACCTGTGCCCAAAGGAATTAGCTTTCTTCAAACTAATTCTATGCTTTTAGAATTTAAATTAAAACAATGATGCAAGATGGTATAAAAATTTTGAAGATCAACAAATAGTTCGAGTTAGATGACCAACAAATGTGTGGGATTAAGTAATCTGATTAGCAAAACATAAGATCCTTGCTCTATATTCCTTCCCCCCCTTTTTGTTTTCGCTTTTGAAGAATGACATCTCTTTTAGTCTTTTCTTAAGTTGATCTCCTCACGAGAATGCTGTTTTCTTAATTTATTACTAGTCCTTAGCATGTGGCAAAAGCTTTCTCTCATATATCTATAGGTAGTCTAAGCTCCTACATCATTGCCAAAGCTTGTAAATGGTAAAAACCAAATCCCTTTCTTTAATCAAAAGTGATTGGTCATTTTGAAATAAGGGATAAGAAGTATTAGTATAGGTCGGCAGCCAAAATTTGCAATCCTTAAGCAGACGTACCATCAATCAAAGTAGAGAAAGTTTGTAACACAAAAAAATTCACAATTATTGATATGGCAAATTGTTAGTAATAGGTAAAAATTTGTCAACGCAATTGTTGTGAAAAGTGTTATGAAATTTGTTGTATTTATAGCATTGCTCATCAAATTATTTGTTCCCCATCTTTTTTTTGAGCTCCTCAGACACCGTTTTCTCAACGAATAAACATTACTATAATCGCTAGACAGAATTTTTTATGATCTAGTCATCCCTACCCTTAAAATATATCCCCGCGATACAAAATAAAAATTCGAGAGTGCTTATCGACAGTAATTCTATCATCCTATCCCAACTAAATTGTATCATTTGGGGTAAGTTGCAAAAAGGCATAAAGGCTGGTTCTATGGCAATGGGACAATTCATGTGAACAATCATCATCACAGGCTAGCATTGCCATCTTAGCCACCAAAACCACAAACACCTTTACCCACTATAGACGTTACAGGTGCAAAACCTGAACATAAAACCTGCGTCCTATATTCCCTTTGCTGGGCACGGGACAAGAACTTAAACTTATCATGTGTACCTGTGCGCAGCTTGCGTTTTGTGTCTGTCCTTTGCGTGGCGCCCAAAAAAAAAAAAAAAAAAAAACCCACTCACATTATACTACATCCCTCGACCATATGGCATGTCGAAGAAGGGCCCATCTACAAGGAGCCCATCTGGAATCAATAACTTCAAGGAAACAACATTCTTTTTTTAAACAACTTTTATCTCATGTGAATATAATGTTACTCCAATTACAATACATTATGTTAATATTTTTTTTTTTAAATCATAAAATATATTATTATCAACATGACTTGTAAGAAATTGTCCTACCAATAAGTCTGAGGACACAAATTTTTTTATGACTTTTTCACAACTACTGAAATAGCGTGTTGTTATTGAGACTAATAAAAATAATATCAATGAATATTTTTTTATTTAAGAAAGGATAATTCGATGATTGGGGAGGAGAGATTTGAACCCTATATGTCTCTATTCATTTGTAGGGTTGTAAATGAACCTAGTCTTTCATAAATAACTTAGGCTTCGCTTGATAAAAAAAACTTGTTAATATTTGTTTATTTATAAACAGGCTAATTTTGAGCTTTAGTTTTAGGCTTCATTAGTAAACAAGTCAAGTCCAAAAAATAAAATGTTATGAATAGTCTCATGAATATTAGGGCTTGAAACAAAACAAGCTAAATTTAAACTTGTTTATGAACTTGGTAATAGACTTGATATGTGCATGAAAAATAAACTCATCTTACTAAGACTTTAATTACTTGGGAGTTTGGACCACTCATCCAAACCAAACAGGCTTTATAATAAGTTTAATATAGATTTGATATTGTACTATTGTTGAATCTCAAGCTAAAAAACCATATTGAACTTGACCGAACTAATAAATCAAAGTGAGCCAAGCCAAGCTCAAGCTTTAAGAATTTTTAATGAGCTCGAGCTGAAGCATTATTTGTAGGCTTGTTTGAGCTTAAACATTTTAGTTTGGTTATCAAACCAAGCTCAAACATTCACTACTCCACAAAACTCAACTCATTTACAACTCTATCAATTAAAAACACAAAGAAATATCAGTCAGTTAATCTAAAGAGATTATTGGCAACAGTAATATCAACAATTAGTCCCTACAAAATGAAATTTGTGTCCCAAACATTCCTCTTTTCCTACAAGTCCCAATTAAGTTAGGTATGAAGTGTCCTATTAATTCCCTATCAAAGCTGGAAGCAGTAGTGGAATGTTAGGTACAACTCACAAGGTATTGTTGTTATAGGTTTAATGGTCTACATCTACATCCCTAGCATAGCATAATCAAACAAGTGAATTTGGTAAGGATATGTTTTTTGATGACTTGGATCACATGCAGTCCACCGACGAAGAGAAAACATCCCAAATTATTTGTTCACCCTTTCTCGGTCCATATTATATGATAGCTGAAAACTCTTGCACGAAATACATGGGGAGGAACTTGGTAGACCCACACAGTCACCACCCACCATGCTCTCTGGCCACCTTCTGTTGTCAACAATCACGAGTAGTCCTTTTAAGCACCACCCCCATATGCATCTTTCTCGTCATTTCATTACTACCACTGCAGCCTGCAGGTGGGTCCATCTTCCTAGGTCTTTTTTTTTTTTGAGGGGGCATCTTCCTAGGTCTTAGTATTACTTACTGTTAATTTGTGATCCCCAAAGATTCCCATATGGCCTGACTATATGACACAGCCACCTCAATTTTTGGAGGCAAGTATAAAATTTACTTTTAAAAATATTTGAGAAAATTTACTTCATTAACTTTTGCCAGATAAGTGGGAAAAAAAAAATATTTACTAGGTATATGTAAAGATAATTTACTAGGCATGTAGAGAATTTACTTTAAAAAGATTTTGAGAAAAATCTACTCCATTAACTTTTGCGGTGACAGAGGATAAGTGAAACAGAAAACGAATTACTAGATATATGTAAAGGTAATATATAGTAAATTACAATCTATCACTTAAAATAATGTTTTGTTGTGATCCTAGCGTAACTAAAAAAAAAATCAATAAGCCTATCTACTACACCTTTTTTTTCACATAATTTCTTATGGTTAGTGAGTTGACAACTGAGCTGACAGATTATTAGTGTGAAATATACAACTAATAAGTTGTAAAGAAGTTGTGTATACAACATTAATATAAATATTTTGAGCTTCCTATCAAGTTTAAAAAAACATGGGCTTATTTCTTTGAGTAATGATAAGAATATTTTAAAATTTTTAAAATTTTAACATAATTAATACCAATTTTTGTGAAAAAGTTTTGTAGGCTAGACTTATTGATTTCCTTTGACAAAACAAAACCAAAAAAAGAAAAATTCAGGCACCCAGTAAGTTCGCCAAATGGCAGTGAGATCCCACCTCGCAAATTGTGAGTAAGGTTAAGATTGATTGTAACGTGCGACACACGGCTGGAAGGAAGACTAGACCCAGTCTTCCATGCTGCATGCATCACAATGAGGATAGGTTAGGTTTATGTCTCCATGTGCAGTTTTAATTAACTATAACATAATTTATGACAAGAATCAGTAATAAGTGAGTCCTCAGTGACACAAAACCCAATTTCGTGGCATAAAGTCAACATAATGGAATATGAAGAAAAATTAGCTGATTAGCTAAGTATCATAATATAAAAAGGCTCAACTAACACCATAGAGTTTTAAACTCCTAACAAGTGAGCAGAAGCAATAACCATTTGGCTTAGGACCATTCTAAGCAGTAGGTAATCAAAATACAAATAATCAAATCCAAAAATCAATGACCCTATTGTAATTTGTAAAAGAACCAAGATGCAAACAAACACCAAAGTTGACATTCATCAGGTTTTAGTCATTTTTATCACAGACTACACATCATCATTAATACAAAAAGATAAAATTCAAAATCCCAAATTCAAGGTCTTCAAGGTAGAAAGTAACCTAAATACCTATGTACTCCCCATACAACAGTACTACTTCAGTACAATCTCCATAAAAGCCTTAAGCAAGTTCATGTTGTTTGTAACCCCAGTCCATCAGATTACAACCATTCCTGTAAGCAGTAAAATCGAGAGCAACAACTCTTTTCAGAAAGACAATATAGTAAAAACAAGCAACAAATGAGAGGGAACAAGAAAACAAGTCAATAAAGAAGCTTGCAAAAGGATGAAACTCACTAACATGTAGCCTTATTTACATAAACTAGCAAGCATGGGAAAAGCTTGCTCAGAAATCTCCCCCAACAATAACAGAGAGGTCATCGAAGCTCCAAAGATCCATCGAGTTACCATCCTGAGTCGTGTCCCCACTGAACAATGCCTCAATGGATTCATCCCAGCTTCCCTCAAGATATGGCATCTGGAAGTCCGAGTTCTCAAAAGCTGATAGCTCCTCAGACAGTGTCTTTGCAGCGTTATCTTCAACAAAAACTGCATTCCCAGAGTCAGATTTCAGTTTCTTTGGGGGGTTAGCATCCTCCAGGAACTGAGTATTATCCCCTTCTACACTGGATGAAAAAACAGATGAGATTTCTGGAGTCTTAGGACCCTGTTCTCCAAATCCATAGTCAGAACAATCAAACGAGTTACTCCCCTGATCTGAACTAAAGTACACTGGGGCCGTATTAGGGGAAGCAAATGGCTTGAGGCCGACATCTGCATTAACAGGGATGGAATCCATATACCCATACTGGTTGGTAAAAGGTTTCTCTTCCATCAAACCCATGGTAAAGTCCTGATCAGAGTTGTTCACAAAATTAAAATTTTGGTTCAGGTTGGGCTGGACAGAGTTCAGGTTTGCCTTGGCAAGTGGTTTCTGCAGATTTGCCTTAACTGAACGCTTTGGAGAAGCACGAGGAGTCTCCTCAGGGAAATTCACCTTAGCTTTCTTGCCACGAATTCTCCGCGCCTCTGCATCATAAGCTCTTGCAGCTTCTTCTGCAGTGTTAAAAGTTCCAAGCCAGACACGAACCCCTTTCCTTGGGTCTCGAATCTCAGCAGCCCACTTACCCCATGGGCGCTGCCGGATTCCACGATACTGATT
>NW_022154892.1:0-38157 GCF_001633185.2 Quercus lobata
CAAAAAATTAAAAAACATTTTTCTGGCATTATTTTTCGCCAAAACGGGATGGGATTGACCAAAAATGAGAGAAAAAACTTTTAGTCCCGAATTCTGTTCACACCCATCCCGAGCTAGAAAATTCCAAAAAAAAATAGCAAAAAAATTACAAAAATTTAAAAAGTTGATTCCGGGATTATTTCTATCCAAAACAGGTTGACAGTGGCCGAGAAATAAAAAAAAAAAAAATTTAGTCCCGAATTCCGTTCATACCGGACCCGGGCAAGAAAATTCCGAAAAAAAAAGCAAAAAAATTCAAAAAACTAATAAACCTCTTTCCGGCCCTAATTTTAGCCAAAACGGGATGAGATTGGGTGAGAAATCTAGAAAAATCTTTTAGTCCAGAATTTCGTTTATTCTCAGCTCGGGGAAGAAAATTCCTAAAAAAATAGCAAAAAAATTCAAAAACCACTTTCCGGCATTACTTTTAGGTAAAACTGGATGAGATACGCCGAGAAAGTGAGAAAAAACTTTTAGTCCCACATTCCGTTCATACACGACCCGGGCAATAAAATCCGAGAAAAATAGAAAAAAAAACTAAAAAATTAAAAAACCTCTTTCCGGCATTATTTTTAGCCAAAACGGGATGAGGTAGGCCGGGAAAGCGAGAAAAATCTTCTAGTGGAGAATTCCGTTCGTACTCGGCCTGGGGAAGAAAACTCCGAAAAAATAGCAAAAAAAATTATAAAATTAAAAAACCTATTTCTGGCATTACTTTTGGCCAAAACGGGATGAGATAGGCCGAAAAGGAGAGAAAAAAATTTTAGTCCTGAATTCCTTCACACTCGACCCGAGCTAGAAAATTCGAAAAAAAATAGGAAAAAAATTCAAAAAATTTAAAAAGTAAATTCCGGCATTATATCTATCCAAAACGGGTTGAGAGAAGCGAAGAAAGAGAAAAAAGAATTTTAGTCCCAAATTCAGTTCATGCTCGACCAAGGCAAGAAAATTCCGAAAAAAATAGCAAAAAAATTCAAAAAACTGACAAACCTTTTTCCGGCGTTAATTTTAGCCAAAACGGGATGAGATAGGCCGAGAAATCGAGAAAACTTTTTACCCCAGAATTCCGTTCATACTCGGCTTGGGGTAGAAAATTCCTAAAAAAACTGTAAAAAAATTCAAAAACCACTTTCCGGAATTACTTATAGCTAAAACGGGATGAGATAGGCCGAGAAAGTGAGAAAAAACTTTTAGTCCCAAATTCCGTTCACACTCGACCCGAGCTAGAAAATTCCAAAAAAAATAGTAAAAAAATTACAAAAATTTAAAAAGTTGATTCCGGGATTATTTCTATCCAAAACAGGTTGACAGTGGCCGAGAAAGAAAAAAAAAAAATTTTAGTCCCGAATTCCGTTCATACCGGACTCGGGCAAGAAAATTCCGAAAAAAAAAGCAAAAGAATTCAAAAAACTAATAAACCTCTTTCCGGCACTAATTTTAGCCAAAATGGGATGAGATTGGGTGAGATAGCTAGAAAAATCTTTTAGTCCAGAATTTCGTTCATTCTCAGCTTGGGGAAGAAAATTCCTAAAAAAATAGCAAAAAAATTCAAAAACCACTTTCCGGCATTACTTTTAGGTAAAACGGGATGAGATACACCGAGAAAGTGAGAAAAAACTTTTAGTCCCACATTCCGTTCATACACGACCCGGGCAATAAAATCCGAGAAAAATAGAAAAAAAAACTAAAAAATTAAAAAACCTCTTTCCGGCATTATTTTTAGCCAAAACGGGATGAGGTAGGCCGGGAAAGCGAGAAAAATCTTCTAGTGGAGAATTCCGTTCGTACTAGGCCTGGGGAAGAAACTCCGAAAAAAATAGCAAAAAAAATTATAAAATTAAAAAACCTATTTCTGGCATTACTTTTGGCCAAACGGGATGAGATTGGCCGAAAAGGAGAGAAAAAATTTTAGTCCTGAATTCCTTCACACTCGACCCGAGCTAGAAAATTCGAAAAAAAATAGGAAAAAAATTCAAAAAATTTAAAAAGTAAATTCCGGCATTATATCTATCCAAAACGGGTTGAGAGAAGCCAAGAAGAGAAAAAAGAATTTTAGTCCCAAATTCAGTTCATGCTCCGACCAAGGCAAGAAAATTCCGAAAAAAATAGCAAAAAAATTCAAAAAACTGACAAACCTTTTTCCGGCGTTAATTTTAGCCAAAACGGGATGAGATAGGCCGAGAAATCGAGAAAACTTTTTACCCCAGAATTCCATTCATACTCGGCTTGGGGTAGAAAATTCCTAAAAAAACTGTAAAAAAATTCAAAAACCACTTTCCGGAATTACTTATAGCTAAAACGGGATGAGATAGGCCGAGAAAGTGAGAAAAACTTTTAGTCCCAAATTCCTTTCACACTCAACCCGAGCTAGAAAATACCAAAAAAAATAGTAAAAAAATTACAGAAATTTAAAAAATTGATTCCGGGATTATTTCTATCCAAAACAGGTTGACAGTGGCCGAGAAAGAAAAAAAAAAAATTTTAGTCCCGAATTCCGTTCATACCGGACTCGGGCAAGAAAATTCCGAAAAAAAAAGCAAAAGAATTCAAAAAACTAATAAACCTCTTTCCGGCACTAATTTTAGCCAAAACGGGATGAGATTGGGTGAGATAGCTAGAAAAATCTTTTAGTCCAGAATTTCGTTCATTCTCAGCTTGGGGAAGAAAATTCCTAAAAAAATAGCAAAAAAATTCAAAAACCACTTTCCGGCATTACTTTTAGGTAAAACGGGATGAGATACACCGAGAAAGTGAGAAAAAACTTTTAGTCCCACATTCCGTTCATACACGACCCGGGCAATAAAATCCGAGAAAAATAGAAAAAAAAAAACTGAAAAATTAAAAAACCTCTTTCCGGCATTATTTTTAGCCAAAACGGGATGAGGTAGGCCGGGAAAGCGAGAAAAATCTTCTAGTGGAGAATTCCGTTTGTACTCGGCCTGGGGAAGAAAACTCCGAAAAAAATATCAAAAAAAATTATAAAATTAAAAAACCGATTTCTGGCATTACTTTTGGCCAAAACGGGATGAGATTGGCCGAAAAGGAGGGAAAAAAAATTTTAGTCCTGAATTCCTTCACACTCGACCCGAGCTAGAAAATTCGAAAAAAAATAGGAAAAAAATTCAAAAAATTTAAAAAGTAAATTCCGGCATTATATCTATCCAAAACGGGTTGAGAGAAGCCAAGAAAGAGAAAAAAGAATTTTAGTCCCAAATTCAGTTCATGCTCGACCAAGGCAAGAAAATTCCGAAAAAAATAGCAAAAAAATTCAAAAAACTGACAAACCTTTTTCCGGCGTTAATTTTAGGCAAAACGGGATGAGATAGGCCGAGAAATCGAGAAAACTTTTTACCCCAGAATTCCGTTCATACTCGGCCTGGGGTAGAAAATTCCTAAAAAAACTGCAAAAAAATTCAAAAACCACTTTCCGGAATTACTTATAGCTAAAACAAGATGAGATAGGCCGAGAAAGTGAGAAAAAACTTTTAGTCCCAAATTCCGTTCACACTCGACCCGAGCTAGAAAATTCCAAAAAAATAGCAACAAAGTTCAAAAATTTTAAAAAGTTAATTTCGGCATTATATCTATCCAAAACGATTTGAGAGAGGCCGAGAAAGAGAAAAAAATATTTTAGTCCCGAATTTCGTTGATACCCAAACAGCGCAAGAAAATTCCAAAAAAAAAAAAGCAAAAAAATTCAAAAAAATTTACAAACCTCTTTGCGGCATTAATTTTAGCCAAAACGGGATGAGATAGGCCGAGAAATCGAGAAAAATTTTCCCCCCAGAATTCCCTTCATACTCGGCCTGGGGTAGAAAATTCCTAAAAAAACTGCAAAAAATTCAAAAACCACTTTCCGGCATTACTTATAGCTAAAACGGGATAGATAGGCCGAGAAAGTGAGAAAAAACTTTTAGTCCCAAATTCCGTTCATACACAACCCGGGCAATAAAATTCCGAGAAAAATAGAAAAAAAATTAAAAAATCTCTTTCCGGCATTAATTTTAGCCAAATCGGGATGAGATAGGCCGAGAAAGCGACAAATAAATTTTCGTCCCGAATTCCGTTCATAGGTCGAGTAAAATTCCGAAAAAAATAGCAAAAAAATTCAAAAAATTAATAAACCTCTTTCCGGCATTAAATTTAGCCAAAACGGGATGAGATAGGCCGAGAAAGCGAGAAAAATCTTTTAGCCCAGAAACTTCCAAAAAAAATAGCAAAAAAATTCAAAAAATTAAAAAACCTTTTTCTGGCATTATTTTTCGCCAAAACAGGATGGGATTGGCCAAAAATGAGAGAAAAAACTTTTAGTCCCGAATTCTGTTCACACCCATCCCGAGCTAGAAAATTCCAAAAAAAATAGCAAAAAAATTACAAAAATTTAAAAAGTTGATTCCGGGATTATTTCTATCCAAAACAGGTTGACAGTGGCCGAGAAATAAAAAAAAAAAAAATTTAGTCCCGAATTCCGTTCATACCGGACCCGGGCAAGAAAATTCCGAAAAAAAAAGCAAAAAAATTCAAAAAACTAATAAACCTCTTTCCGGCCCTAATTTTAGCCAAAACGGGATGAGATTGGGTGAGAAATCTAGAAAAATCTTTTAGTCCAGAATTTCGTTCATTCTCAGCTCGGGGAAGAAAATTCCTAAAAAAATAGCAAAAAATTCAAAAACCACTTTCCGGCATTACTTTTAGGTAAAACTGGATGAGATACGCCGAGAAAGTGAGAAAAAACTTTTAGTCCCACATTCCGTTCATACACGACCCGGGCAATAAAATCCGAGAAAAATAGAAAAAAAAAACGAAAAAATTAAAAAACCTCTTTCCGGCATTATTTTTAGCCAAAACGGGATGAGGTAGGCCGGGAAAGCGAGAAAAATCTTCTAGTGGAGAATTCCGTTCGTACTCGGCCTGGGGAAGAAAACTCCGAAAAAAATAGCAAAAAAAATTATAAAATTAAAAAACCTATTTCTGGCATTACTTTTGGCCAAAACGGGATGAGATATGCCGAAAAGGAGAGAAAAAAATTTTAGTCCTGAATTCCTTCACACTCGACCCGAGCTAGAAAATTCGAAAAAAAATAGGAAAAAAATTCAAAAAATTTAAAAAGTAAATTCCGGCATTATATCTATCCAAAACGGGTTGAGAGAAGCCAAGAAAGAGAAAAAAGAATTTTAGTCCCAAATTCAGTTCATGCTCGACCAAGGCAAGAAAATTCCGAAAAAAATAGCAAAAAAATTCAAAAAACTGACAAACCTTTTTCCGGCGTTAATTTTAGCCAAAACGGGATGAGATAGGCCGAGAAATCGAGAAAAATTTTTACCCCAGAATTCCGTTCATACTCGGCCTGGGGTAGAAAATTCCTAAAAAACTGCAAAAAAATTCAAAAACCACTTTCCGGAATTACTTATAGCTAAAACGGGATGAGATAGGCCGAGAAAGTGAGAAAAAACTTTTAGTCCCAAATTCCGTTCACACTCGACCCGAGCTAGAAAATTCCAAAAAAATAGCAACAAAGTCAAAAATTTTAAAAAGTTAATTTCGGCATTATATCTATCCAAAACGATTTGAGAGAGGCCGAGAAAGAGAAAAAAAAATTTTAGTCCCGAATTTCGTTCATACCCAAACAGCGCAAGAAAATTCCAAAAAAAAAAAAGCAAAAAAATTCAAAAAAATTTACAAACCTCTTTGCGGCATTAATTTTAGCCAAAACGGGATGAGATAGGCCGAGAAATCGAGAAAAATTTTCCCCCCAGAATTCCCTTCATACTCGGCCTGGGGTAGAAAATTCCTAAAAAAACTGCAAAAAAATTCAAAAACCACTTTCCGGCATTACTTATAGCTAAAACGGGATAAGATAGGCCGAGAAAGTGAGAAAAAACTTTTAGTCCCAAATTCCGTTCATACACAACCCGGGCAATAAAATTCCGAGAAAAATAGAAAAAAAATTAAAAAATCTCTTTCCGGCATTAATTTTAGCCAAATCGGGATGAGATAGGCCGAGAAAGCGACAAATAAATTTTCGTCCCGAATTCCGTTCATACTCGACCCGGGCAAGAAAATTCCGAAAAAAATAGCAAAAAAATTCAAAAAATTAATGAACCTCTTTCCGGCATTCATTTTAGCCAAAACGGGATGAGATAGGCCGAGAAAGCGAGAAAAATCTTTTAGCCCAGAATTCCGTTCGTACTCGGCCTGGGGAAGAAAATTGCAAAAAAAATAGCAAAAAAATTCAAAAACCTTTTTCTGGCATTATTTTTCGCCAAAACGGGATTGGATTGGCCAAAAATGAGAGAAAAAACTTTTAGTCCCGAATTCTGTTCACACCCATCCCGAGCTAGAAAATTCCAAAAAAAATAGGAAAAAAATTACAAAAATTTAAAAAGTTGACTCCGGGATTATTTCTATCCAAAACAGGTTGACAGTGGCCGAGAAAGAAAAAAAAAAAAATTTAGTCCCGAATTCCGTTCATACCGGACCCGGGCAAGAAAATTCCGAAAAAAAAAAAGCAAAAAAATTCAAAAAACTGATAAACCTCTTTCCGGCACTAATTTTAGCCAAAACGGGATGAGATTGGGTGAGAAAGCTAGAAAAATCTTTTAGTCCAGAATTTCGTTCATTCTCAGCTCGGGGAAGAAAATTCCTAAAAAAATAGCTAAAAAATTCAAAAACCACTTTCCGGCATTACTTTTAGGTAAAACGGGATGAGATACGCCGAGAAAGTGAGAAAAAACTTTTAGTCCCACATTCCGTTCATACACGACCCGGGCAATAAAATCCGAGAAAAATAGAAAAAAAAAACTAAAAAATTAAAAAACCTCTTTCCGGCATTATTTTTAGCCAAAACGGGATGAGGTAGGCCGGGAAAGCGAGAAAAATCTTCTAGTGGAGAATTCCGTTCGTACTCGGCCTGGGGAAGAAAACTCCGAAAAAAATAGCAAAAAAAATTATAAAATTAAAAAACCTATTTCTGGCATTACTTTTGGCCAAAACGGGATGAGATAGGCCGAAAAGGAGAGAAAAAAATTTTAGTCCTGAATTCCTTCACACTCGACCCGAGCTAGAAAATTCGAAAAAAAATAGGAAAAAAATTCAAAAAATTTAAAAAGTAAATTCCGGCATTATATCTATCCAAAACGGGTTGAGAGAAGCCAAGAAAGAGAAAAAAGAATTTTAGTCCCAAATTCAGTTCATGCTCGACCAAGGCAAGAAAATTCCGAAAAAAATAGCAAAAAAATTCAAAAAACTGACAAACCTTTTTCCGGCGTTAATTTTAGCCAAAACGGGATGAGATAGGCCGAGAAATCGGAAAACTTTTTACCCCAGAATTCCGTTCATACTCGGCCTGGGGTAGAAAATTCCTAAAAAAACTGTAAAAAAATTCAAAAACCACTTTCCGGAATTACTTATAGCTAAAACGGGATGAGATAGGCCGAGAAAGTGAGAAAAAACTTTTTTAGTCCCAAATTCCGTTCACACTCGACCCGAGCTAGAAAATTCCAAAAAAAATAGTAAAAAAATTACAAAAATTTAAAAAGTTGATTCCGGGATTATTTCTATCCAAAACAGGTTGACAGTGGCCGAGAAAGAAAAAAAAAAAAATTTTAGTCCCGAATTCCGTTCATACCGGACTCGGGCAAGAAAATTCCGAAAAAAAAAGCAAAAGAATTCAAAAAACTAATAAACCTCTTTCCGGCACTAATTTTAGCCAAAACGGGATGAGATTGGGTGAGATAGCTAGAAAAATCTTTTAGTCCAGAATTTCGTTCATTCTCAGCTTGGGGAAGAAAATTCCTAAAAAAATAGCAAAAAAATTCAAAAACCACTTTCCGGCATTACTTTTAGGTAAAACGGGATGAGATACACCGAGAAAGTGAGAAAAAACTTTTAGTCCCACATTCCGTTCATACACGACCCGGGCAATAAAATCCGAGAAAAATAGAAAAAAAAAACTGAAAAATTAAAAAACCTCTTTCCGGCATTATTTTTAGCCAAAACGGGATGAGGTAGGCCGGGAAAGCGAGAAAAATCTTCTAGTGGAGAATTCCGTTTGTACTCGGCCTGGGGAAGAAAACTCCGAAAAAAATATCAAAAAAAATTATAAAATTAAAAAACCGATTTCTGGCATTACTTTTGGCCAAAACGGGATGAGATTGGCCGAAAAGGAGGGAAAAAAATTTTAGTCCTGAATTCCTTCACACTCGACCCGAGCTAGAAAATTCGAAAAAAAATAGGAAAAAAATTCAAAAAATTTAAAAAGTAAATTCCGGCATTATATCTATCCAAAACGGGTTGAGAGAAGCCAAGAAAGAGAAAAAAGAAATTTAGTCCCAAATTCAGTTCATGCTCGACCAAGGCAAGAAAATTCCGAAAAAAATAGCAAAAAAATTCAAAAAACTAACAAACCTCTTTCAGGCGTTAATTTTAGCCAAAACGGGATGAGATAGGCCGAAAAAGCGAGGAAAATATTTTAGTCTAGAATTCCGTTCATACTCGGCCCGGGGAAGAAAATTCCGAAAAAAATAGCAAAAAAATTCAAAAAATTAAAAAAACCACTTTTCTGCATTACTTTTAGCTAAAACGGGATGAGGTAGGCCGAGAAAGTGAGAAAAAACTTTTAGTCCCAAATTCCGTTCACACTCGACCCGAGCTAGAAAATTCCAAAAAAATAGCAACAAAGTTCAAAAATTTTGAAAAGTTAATTTCGGCATTATATCTATCCAAAACGATTTGAGAGAGGCCGAGAAAGAGAAAAAAATATTTTAGTCCCGAATTTCGTTCATACCCAAACAGCGCAAGAAAATTCCAAAAAAAAAAAAGCAAAAAAATTCAAAAAAATTTACAAACCTCTTTGCGGCATTAATTTTAGCCAAAACGGGATGAGATAGGCCGAGAAATCGAGAAAAATTTTCCCCCCAGAATTCCCTTCATACTCGGCCTGGGGTAGAAAATTCCTAACAAAACTGCAAAAAAATTCAAAAACCACTTTCCGGCATTACTTATAGCTAAAACGGGATAAGATAGGCCGAGAAAGTGAGAAAAAACTTTTAGTCCCAAATTCCGTTCATACACAACCCGGGCAATAAAATTCCGAGAAAAATAGAAAAAAAATTAAAAAATCTCTTTCCGGCATTAATTTTAGCCAAATCGGAATGAGATAGGCCGAGAAAGCGACAAATAAATTTTCGTCCCGAATTCCGTTCATCGGTCGAGTAAAATTCCGAAAAAAATAGCAAAAAAATTCAAAAAATTAATAAACCTCTTTCCGGCATTAAATTTAGCCAAAACGGGATGAGATAGGCCGAGAAAGCGAGAAAAATCTTTTAGCCCAGAATTCCGTTCGTACTCGGCCTGAGGAAGAAAATTCCAAAAAAAATAGCAAAAAAATTCAAAAAATTAAAAAACCTTTTTCTGGCATTATTTTTCGCCAAAACGGGATGGGATTGGCCAAAAATGAGAGAAAAAACTTTTAGTCCCGAATTCTGTTCACACCCATCCCGAGCTAGAAAATTCCAAAAAAAATAGCAAAAAAATTACAAAAATTTAAAAAGTTGATTCCGGGATTATTTCTATCCAAAACAGGTTGACAGTGGCCGAGAAAGAAAAAAAAAAAATTTAGTCCCGAATTCCGTTCATACCGGACCCGGGCAAGAAAATTCCGAAAAAAAAAGCAAAAAAATTCAAAAAACTAATAAACCTCTTTCCGGCACTAATTTTAGCCAAAACGGGATGAGATTGGGTGAGAAAGCTAGAAAAATCTTTTAGTCCAGAATTTCGTTCATTCTCAGCTCGGGGAAGAAAATTCCTAAAAAAATAGCAAAAAAATTCAAAAACCACTTTCCGGCATTACTTTTAGGTAAAACGGATGAGATACGCCGAGAAAGTGAGAAAAAACTTTTAGTCCCACATTCCGTTCATACACGACCCGGGCAATAAAATCCGAGAAAAATAGAAAAAAAAACTAAAAAATTAAAAAACCTCTTTCCGGCATTATTTTTAGCCAAAACGGGATGAGGTAGGCCAGGAAAGCGAGAAAAATCTTCTAGTGGAGAATTCCGTTCGTACTCGGCCTGGGGAAGAAAACTCCGAAAAAAATAGCAAAAAAAATTATAAAATTAAAAAACCTATTTCTGGCATTACTTTTGGCCAAAACGGGATGAGATAGGCCGAAAAGGAGAGAAAAAAATTTTAGTCCTGAATTCCTTCACACTCGACCCGAGCTAGAAAATTCGAAAAAAAATAGGAAAAAAATTCAAAAAATTTAAAAAGTAAATTCCGGCATTATATCTATCCAAAACGGGTTGAGAGAAGCAAAGAAAGAGAAAAAAGAATTTTAGTCCCAAATTCAGTTCATGCTCGACCAAGGCAAGAAAATTCCGAAAAAAATAGCAAAAAAATTCAAAAAACTGACAAACCTTTTTCCGGCGTTAATTTTAGCCAAAACGGGATGAGATAGGCCGAGAAATCGGGAAAACTTTTTACCCCAGAATTCCGTTCATACTCGGCCTGGGGTAGAAAATTCCTAAAAAAACTGTAAAAAAATTCAAAAACCACTTTCCGGAATTACTTATAGCTAAAACGGGATGAGATAGGCCGAGAAAGTGAGAAAAAACTTTTAGTCCCAAATTCCGTTCACACTCGACCCGAGCTAGAAAATTCCAAAAAAAATAGTAAAAAAAATTACAAAAATTTAAAAAGTTGATTCCGGGATTATTTCTATCCAAAACAGGTTGACAGTGGCCGAGAAAGAAAAAAAAAAAATTTTAGTCCCGAATTCCGTTCATACCGGACTCGGGCAAGAAAATTCCGAAAAAAAAAGCAAAAGAATTCAAAAAACTAATAAACCTCTTTCCGACACTAATTTTAGCCAAAATGGGATGAGATTGGGTGAGATAGCTAGAAAAATCTTTTAGTCCAGAATTTCGTTCATTCTCAGCTTGGGGAAGAAAATTCCTAAAAAAATAGCAAAAAAATTCAAAAACCACTTTCCGGCATTACTTTTAGGTAAAACGGGATGAGATACACCGAGAAAGTGAGAAAAAACTTTTAGTCCCACATTCCGTTCATACACGACCCGGGCAATAAAATCCGAGAAAAATAGAAAAAAAAAACTGAAAAATTAAAAAACCTCTTTCCGGCATTATTTTTAGCCAAAACGGGATGAGGTAGGCCGGGAAAGCGAGAAAAATCTTCTAGTGGAGAATTCCGTTCGTACTCGGCCTGGGGAAGAAAACTCCGAAAAAAATAGCAAAAAAAAAAATTATAAAATTAAAAAACCGATTTCTGGCATTACTTTTGGCCAAAACGGGATGAGATTGGCCGAAAAGGAGAGAAAAAAATTTTAGTCCTGAATTCCTTCACACTCGACCCGAGCTAGAAAATTCGAACAAAAATAGGAAAAACATTCAAAAAATTTAAAAAGTAAATTCCGGCATTATATCTATCCAAAACGGGTTGAGAGAAGCCAAGAAAGAGAAAAAAGAATTTTAGTCCCAAATTCAGTTCATGCTCGACCAAGGCAAGAAAATTCCGAAAAAAATAGCAAAAAAATTCAAAAAACTGACAAACCTTTTTCCGGCGTTAATTTTAGCCAAAACGGGATGAGATAGGCTGAGAAATCGAGAAAACTTTTTACCCCAGAATTCCGTTCATACTCGGCCTGGGGTAGAAAATTCCTAAAAAAACTGCAAAAAAATTCAAAAACCACTTTCCGGAATTACTTATAGCTAAAACGGGATGAGATAGGCCGAGAAAGTGAGAAAAATTTTTGTCCCAAATTCGTTCACACTGCGACCTTGCTAGAAAAATTCCAAAAAAATAGCAACCAAAGTTCAAAATTTTAAAAGTTAATTTCTCATTATATCTATCCAAAACGATTTGAGAGAGGCCGAGAATGAGAAAAAAAAATTTTAGTCCCGAATTTCGTTCATACCCAAGCAGCGCAAGAAAATTCCCAAAAAAAAAAAGCAAAAAAATTCAAAAAAATTTACAAACCCCTTTCCGGCATTAATTTTAGCCAAAACGGGATGAGATAGGCCGAGAAATCGAGAAACATTTTTACCCCAGAATTCCATTCATACTCGGCCTGGGGTAGAAAATTCCTAAAAAAACTGCAAAAAAATTCAAAAACCACTTTCCGGCATTACTTATAGCTAAAACGGGATGAGATAGGCCGAGAAAGTGAGAAAAAACTTTTAGTCCCACATTCCGTTCATACACGACCCAGGCAATAAAATCCGAGAAAAATAGAAAAAAAAACTAAAAAATTAAAAAACCTCTTTCCAGCATTATTTTTAGCCAATACGGGATGAGATACGCCGGGAAAGCGAGAAAAATCTTCTAGTGGAGAATTCCGTTCGTACTCGGCCTGGGGAAGAAAACTCCGAAAAAAATAGCAAAAAAAATTATAAAATTAAAAAAAACATTTCTGGCAGTACTTTTGGCCAAAACGGGATGAGATAGGCCAAAAATGAGAGAAAAAAATTTTAGTCCCGAATTCCTTCACACTCGACACGAGCTAGAAAATTCCAAAAAAAATAGGAAAAAAATTCAAAAAATTTAAAAAGTAAATTCCGGCATTATATCTATCCAAAACTGGTTGAGAGAAGCCAAGAAAGAGAAAAAAGAATTTTAGTCCCAAATTCAGTTCATGCTCGACCAAGGCAAGAAAATTCCGAAAAAAATAGCAAAAAAATTCAAAAAACTAACAAACCTCTTTCCGGCGTTAATTTTAGCCAAAACGGGATGAGATAGGCCGAAAAAGCAAGGAAAATATTTTAGTCCAGAATTCCATTCATACTCGGCCCGGGGAAGAAAATTCCGAAAAATATAGCAAAAAAATTCAAAAAATTAAAAAACCACTTTTCTACATTACTTTTAGCTAAAACGGGATGAGGTAGGCCGAGAAAGTGAGAAAAAACTTTTAGTCCCAAATTCCGTTCACACTCGACCCGAGCTAGAAAATTCCAAAAAAAATAGCAAAAAAGTTCAAAAATTTTAAGAAGTTAATTTCGGCATTATATCTATCCAAAACGATTTGAGAGAGGCCGAGAAAGAGAAAAAAAAATTTTAGTCCCGAATTTCGTTCATACCCAAACAGCGCAAGAAAATTCCAAAAAAAAAAGCAAAAAATTCAAAAAAAATTACAACCTTCTTTCCGGCATATAATTTTAGCCAACACGGGATGAGATAGGCCGAGAATCGAGAAAATTTACCCGAATTCCGTTCATACTCGGCTGGGGTAAAAATTCGTAAAAAAACTGCAAAAAAATTCAAAAACCACTTTCTCGGCATTACTTTAGCTAAAAACGGGATGAGATGCCGAGAAAGGAGAAAAAACTTTTAGTCCCACATTCCGTTCATAACCGACCCGGGCAATAAAATCCGAGAAAAATAGAAAAAAAAAACTAAAAAATTAAAAAACCTCTTTCCAGCATTATTTTTAGCCACAACGGGATGAGATACGCCGGGAAAGCGAGAAAAATCTTCTAGTGGAGAATTCCGTTCGTACTCGGCCTGGGGAAGAAAACACCGAAAAAAATAGCAAAAAAAATTATAAAATTAAAAAACCTATTTCTAGCATTACTTTTGGCCAAAACGGGATGAGATAGGCCGAAAAAGAGAAAAAAAAATTTTAGTCCCGAATTCCTTCACACTCGACCCGAGCTAGAAAATTCCAAAAAAAATAGGAAAAAAATTCAAAAAATTTAAAAAGTAAATTCCGGCATTATATCTATCCAAAACTGGTTGAGAGAAGCCAAGAAAGAGAAAAAAGAATTTTAGCCCCAAATTCAGTTCATGCTCGACCAAGGCAAGAAAATTCCGAAAAAAATAGCAAAAAAATTCAAAAAACGAACAAACCTCTTTCCGGCGTTAATTTTAGCCAAAACGGGATGAGATAGGCCGAAAAAGCGAGGAAAATATTTTAGTCCAGAATTCAGTTCATACTCGGCCCGGGGAAGAAAATTCCGAAAAAAATAGCAAAAAAATTCAAAAAATTAAAAAAACCACTTTTCTGCATTACTTTTAGCTAAAACGGGATGAGGTAGGCCGAGAAAGTGAGAAAAAATTTTAGTCCCAAATTCCGTTCACACTCGACCCGAGCTAGAAAATTCCAAAAAAATAGCAACAAAGTTCAAAAATTTTAAAAAGTTAATTTCGGCATTATATCTATCCAAAACGATTTGAGAGAGGCCGAGAAAGAGAAAAAAAAATTTTAGTCCCGAATTTCATTCATACCCAAGCAGCGCAAGAAAATTCCCAAAAAAAAAAAGCAAAAAAATTCAAAAAAATTTACAAACCTCTTTCCGGCATTAATTTTAGCCAAAACGGGATGAGATAGGCCGAGAAATCGAGAAAAATTTTTACTCCAGAATTCCATTCATACTCGGCCTGGGGTAGAAAATTCCTAAAAAAACTGCAAAAAAATTCAAAAACCACTTTCCGGCGTTAATTTTAGCCAAAACGGGATGAGATAGGCCGAGAAAGTGAGAAAAAATTTTAGTCCCAAATTCCGTTCACACTCGACCCGAGCTAGAAAATTCCAAAAAAATAGCAACAAAGTTCAAAAAATTTAAAAAGTTAATTTCTTCATTATATCTATCCAAACCGATTTGAGAGAGGCCGAGAAAGAGAAAAAAAAATTTGACGTCCCGAATTTCGTTCATATCAAAACAGCGCAAGAAAATTCCCAAAAAAAATACAGCAAAAAAATTCAAAAAAATTACAAACTCTTTCCCGGCATCTACTTTTAAGCCAAAACGGAATGCGATAGCCGAAATCGAGAAAATTTTACCCCAGAATTCCGTTCTTACTCGGCTGGGGTAGAATTCTTAAAAAAATGCAAAAAAATTAAAAAACCACTTTCCCGGCATTACTTATAGTAAAACGGATGCAGATATGGCCGAGAAAGTGAGAAAACTTTTAGCCCCAACATTCCGTTCATACACGACCCGGGCAATAAAATCCGAGAAAAATAGAAAAAAAAACTAAAAAATTAAAAAACCTCTTTCCAGCATTATTTTTAGCCACAACGGGATGAGATACGCCGGGAAAGCGAGAAAAATCTTCTAGTGGAGAATTCCGTTCGTACTCGGCTTGGGGAAGAAAACACCGAAAAAAATAGCAACAAAAATTATAAAATTAAAAAACCTATTTCTAGCATTACTTTTGGCCAAAACGGGATGAGATAGGCCGAAAAAGAGAAAAAAAAATTTTAGTCCCGAATTCCTTCACACTCGACCCGAGCTAGAAAATTCAAAAAAAAAATAGGAAAAAAATTCAAAAAATTTAAAAAGTAAATTCCGGCATTATATCTATCCAAAATGGGTTGAGAGAAGCCAAGAAAGACAAAAAAGAATTTTAGTCCCAAATTCAGTTCATGCTCGACCAAGGCAAGAAAATTCCGAAAAAAATAGCAAAAATATTCAAAAAACTAACAAACCTCTTTCCGGCGTTAATTTTAGCCAAAACGGGATGAGATAGGCCGAAAAAGCGAGGAAAATATTTTAGTCCAGAATTCCGTTCGTACTCGGCCCGGGGAAGAAAATTCCGAAAAAAATAGCAAAAAAATTCAAAAAATTAAAAAAACCACTTTCCAGCGTTAATTTTAGCCAAAACGGGATGGATAGGCCGAGAAAGTGAGAAAAAATTTTAGTCCCAAATTCCGTTCACACTCGACCCGAGCTAGAAAATTCCAAAAAAATAGCAACAAAGTTCAAAAATTTTAAAAAGTTAATTTCTTCATTATATCAATCCAAAACGATTTGAGAGAGGCCGAGAAAGAGAAAAAAAAATTTTAGTCCCGAATTTCGTTCATACTCAAACAGCGCAAGAAAATTCCAAAAAAAAAAAGCAAAAAAATTCAAAAATAATTACAAACCTCTTTCCGGCATTAATTTTAGCCAAAACGGGATGAGGTAGGCCGAGAAATCGAGAAAAATTTTTACCCCAGAATTCCGTTCATACTCGGCCTGGGGTAGAAAATTCGTAAAAAAAACTGCAAAAAAATTCAAAAACCACTTTCCGGCATTACTTATAGCTAAAACGGGATGAGATAGGCCGAGAAAGTGAGAAAAAACTTTTAGTCCCACATTCCGTTCATACACGACCCGGGCAATAAAATCCGAGAAAAATAGAAAAAAAAGCTAAAAAATTAAAAAACCTCTTTCCAGCATTATTTTTAGCCACAACGGGATGAGATACGCCGGGAAAGCGAGAAAAATCTTCTAGTGGAGAATTCCGTTCGTACTCAGCCTGGGGAAGAAAACACCGAAAAAAATAGCAAAAAAAATTATAAAATTAAAAAACCTATTTCTAGCATTACTTTTGGCCAAAACGGGATGAGATAGGCCGAAAAAGAGAAAAAAAAATTTTAGTCCCGAATTCCTTCACACTCGACCCGAGCTAGAAAATTCCAAAAAAAATAGGAAAAAAATTCAAAAAATTTAAAAAGTAAATTCCGGCATTATATCTATCCAAAATGGGTTGAGAGAAGCCAAGAAAGAGAAAAAAGAATTTTAGTCCCAAATTCAGTTCATGCTCGACCAAGGCAAGAAAATTCCGAAAAAAATAGCAAAAAAATTCAAAAAACTAACAAACCTCTTTCCGGCGTTAATTTTAGCCAAAACGGGATGAGATAGGCCGAAAAAGCGACGAAAATATTTTAGTCCAGAATTCCGTTCATACTCGGCCCGGGGAAGAAAATTCCGAAAAAAATAGCAAAAAAATTCAAAAAATTAAAAAAACCACTTTCCGGCGTTAATTTTAGCCAAAACGGGATGAGATAGGCCGAGAAAGTGAGAAAAAATTTTAGTCCCAAATTTCGTTCACACTCGACCCGAGCTAGAAAATTCCAAAAAAATAGCAACAAAGTTAAAATTTTTAAAAAGTTAATTTTTTTCATTATATCTACTTATCCAAACGATTTGAGAGAGGCGAGAAAAGAGAAAAACTTTAGTCCGAAATTTCGTTCATACTCAAACAGCGCAAGAAAATTCCAAAAAAAAAAAGCAAAAAAATTCAAAAAAAATTACAAACCTCTTTCCGGCATTAATTTTAGCCAAAACGAGATGAGATAGGCCGAGAAATCGAGAAAAATTTTTACCCCAGAATTCCGTTCATACTCGGCCTGGGGTAGAAAATTCGTAAAAAAAACTGCAAAAAAATTCAAAAACCACTTTCCGGCATTACTTATAGCTAAAACGGGATGAGATAGGCCGAGAAAGTGAGAAAAAACTTTTAGTCCCACATTCCGTTCATACACGACCCGGGCAATAAAATCCGAGAAAAATAGAAAAAAACACTAAAAAATTAAAAAACCTCTTTCCAGCATTATTTTTAGCCACAACGGGATGAGATACGCCGGGAAAGCGAGAAAAATCTTCTAGTGGAGAATTCCGTTCGTACTCGGCCTGGGGAAGAAAACACCGAAAAAAATAGCAAAAAAAATTATAAAATTAAAAAACCTATTTCTAGCATTACTTTTGGCCAAAACGGGATGAGATAGGCCGAAAAAGAGAAAAAAAAATTTTAGTCCCGAATTCCTTCACACTCGACCCGAGCTAGAAAATTAAAAAAAAAATAGGAAAAAAATTCAAAAAATTTAAAAAGTAAATTCCGGCATTATATCTATCTAAAATGGGTTGAGAGAAGCCAAGAAAGAGAAAAAAGAATTTTAGTCCCAAATTCAGTTCATGCTCGACCAAGGCAAGAAAATTCCGAAAAAAATAGCAAAAAAATTAAAAAAACTAACAAACCTCTTTCCGGCGTTAATTTTAGCCATAACGGGATGAGATAGGCCGAAAAAGCGAGGAAAATATTTTAGTCCAGAATTCCGTTCATACTCGGCCCGGGGAAGAAAATTCCGAAAAAAATAGCAAAAAAATTCAAAAAATTAAAAAAACCACTTTCCGGCGTTAATTTTAGCCAAAACGGGATGAGATAGGCCGAGAAAGTGAGAAAAAATTTTAGTCCCAAATTCCGTTCACACTCGACCCGAGCTAGAAAATTCCAAAAAAATAGCAACAAAGTTCAAAAATTTTAAAAAGTTAATTTCTTCATTATATCTATCCAAAACGATTTGAGAGAGGCCGAGAAAGAGAAAGAAAAAAATTTTAGTCCCGAATTCCTTCACACTCGACCCGAGCTAGAAAATTCGAAAAAAAATAGGAAAAAAATTCAAAAAATTTAAAAAGTAAATTCCGGCATTATATCTATCCAAAACGGGTTGAGAGAAGCCAAGAAAGAGAAAAAAGAATTTTAGTCCCAAATTCAGTTCATGCTCGACCAAGGCAAGAAAATTCCGAAAAAAATAGCAAAAAAATTCAAAAATCTAACAAACCTCTTTCCGGCGTTAATTTTAGCCAAAACGGGATGAGATAGGCCGAAAAAGCGAGGAAAATATTTTAGTCCAGAATTCCGTTCATACTCGGCCCGGGGAAGAAAATTCCGAAAAAAATAGCAAAAAAATTCAAAAAATTAAAAAAACCACTTTTCTGCATTACTTTTAGCTAAAACGGGATGAGGTAGGCCGAGAAAGTGAGAAAAAACTTTTAGTCCCAAATTCCGTTCACACTCGACCCGAGCTAGAATATTCCAAAAAAAATAGCAAAAAAGTTCAAAAATTTTAAAAAGTTAATTTCGGCATTATATCTATCCAAAACGATTTGAGAGAGGCCGAGAAAGAGAAAAAAAAAATTTTAGTCCCGAATTTCGTTCATACTCAAACAGCGCAAGAAAATTCCAAAAAAAAAAAGCAAAAAAATTCAAAAAAATTTACAAACCTCTTTCCGGCATTAATTTTAGCCAAAACGGGATGAGATAGGCCGAGAAATCGAGAAAAATTTTTACTCCAGAATTCCGTTCATACTCGGCCTGGGGTAGAAAATTCCTAAAAAAACTGCAAAAAAATTCAAAAACCACTTTCCGGCATTACTTATAGCTAAAACGGGATGAGATAGGCCGAGAAAATGAGAAAAAACTTTTAGTCCCAAATTCCGTTCATACACAACCCGGGCAATAAAATTCCGAGAAAAATAGAAAAAAAATTAAAAAATCTCTTTCCGGCATAAATTTTAGCCAAATCGGGATGAGATAGGCCGAGAAAGCGACAAATAAATTTTCGTCCCGAATTCCGTTCATACTCGACCCGGGCTAGAAAATTCCGAAAAAAATAGCAAAAAAATTCAAAAAATTAATAAACCTCTTTCCGGCATTAATTTTAGCCAAAACGGGATGAGATAGGCCGAGAAAGCGAGAAAAATCTTTTAGCCCAGAATTCTGTTCGTACTCGGCCTGGGGAAGAAAATTCCAAAAAAAAATAGCAAAAAAATTCAAAAAATTAAAAAAACCTCTTTTCTGCATTACTTTTAGTTAAAACGGGATGAGGTAGGCCGAGAAAGTGAGAAAAAACTTTTAGTCCCAAATTCCGTTCAAACTCGACCCGAGCTAGAAAATTCCAAAAAAAATAGCAAAAAAGTTCAAAAATTTTAAAAAGTTAATTTCGGCATTATATCTATCCAAAACGATTTGAGAGAGGCCGAGAAAGAGAAAAAAAAATTTTAGTCCCAAATTTCGTTCATACTCAAACAGCGCATCAAAATTCCAAAAAAAAAAAGCAAAAAAATTCAAAAAAATTTACAAACCTCTTTCCGGCATTAATTTTAGCCAAAACGGGATGAGATAGGCCGAGAAATCGAGAAAAATTTTTACTCCAGAATTCCGTTCATACTCGGCCTGGGGTAGAAAATTCCTAAAAAAACTGCAAAAAAAATCAAAAACCACTTTCCGACGTTAATTTTAGCCAAAACGGGATGAGATAGGCCGAGAAAGTGAGAAAAAATTTTAGTCCCAAATTCCGTTCACACTCGACCCGAGCTAGAAAATTCCAAAAAAATTGCAACAAAGTTCAAAAATTTTAAAAAGTTAATTTCGGCATTATATCTATCCAAAACGATTTGAGAGAGGCCGAGAAAGAGAAAAAAAAATTTTAGTCCCGAATTTCGTTCATACTCAAACAGCACAAGAAAATTCCAAAAAAAAAAAGCAAAAAAATTGAAAAAAATTTACAAACCTCTTTCCGGCATTAATTTTAGCCAAAACGGGATGAGATAGGCCGAGAAATCGAGAAAAATTTTTACCCCAGAATTCCGATCATACTCGGCCTGGGGTAGAAAATTCGTAAAAAAACTGCAAAAAAATTCAAAAACCACTTTCCGGCATTACTTATAGCTAAAACGGGATGAGATAGGCCGAGAAAGTGAGAAAAAACTTTTAGTCCCACATTCCGTTCATACACGACCCGGGCAATAAAATCCGAGAAAAATAGAAAAAAAAACTAAAAAATTAAAAAACCTCTTTCCAGCATTATTTTTAGCCACAACGTGATGAGATACGCCGGGAAAGCGAGAAAAATCTTCTAGTGGAGAATTCCGTTCGTACACGGCCTGGGGAAGAAAACTCCGAAAAAAATAGCAAAAAAAATTATAAAATTAAAAAACCTATTTCTGGCATTACTTTTGGCCAAAACGGGATGAGATAGGCCGAAAAAGAGAAAAAAAAATTTTAGTCCCGAATTCCTTCACACTTGACCCGAGCTAGAAAATTCCAAAAAAAATAGGAAAAAAATTCAAAAAATTTAAAAAGTAAATTCCGGCATTATATCTATCCAAAATGGGTTGAGAGAAGCCAAGAAAGAGAAAAAAGAATTTTAGTCCCAAATTCAGTTCATGCTCGACCAAGGCAAGAAAATTCCGAAAAAAATAGCAAAAAAATTCAAAAAACGAACAAACCTCTTTCCGGCGTTAATTTTAGCCAAAACGGGATGAGATAGGCCGAAAAAGCGAGGAAAATATTTTAGTCCAGAATTCCGTTCATACTCGGCCCGGGGAAGAAAATTCCGAAAAAAATAGCAAAAAAATTCAAAAAATTAAAAAAACCACTTTTCTGCATTACTTTTAGCTAAAACGGGATGAGGTAGGCCGAGAAAGTGAGAAAAAATTTTAGTCCCAAATTCCGTTCACACTCGACCCGAGCTAGAAAATTCCAAAAAATAGCAACAAAGTTCAAAAATTTTAAAAAGTTAATTTCGGCATTATATCTATCCAAAACGATTTGAGAGAGGCCGAGAAAGAGAAAAAAAAATTTTAGTCCCGAATTTCGTTCATACCCAAGCAGCGCAAGAAAATTCCCAAAAAAAAAAAGCAAAAAAATTCAAAAAAATTTACAAACCTCTTTCCGGCATTAATTTTAGCCAAAACGGGATGAGATAGGCCGAGAAATCGAGAAAAATTTTTACTCCAGAATTCCATTCATACTCGGCCTGGGGTAGAAAATTCCTAAAAAAACTGCAAAAAAATTCAAAAACCACTTTCCGGCATTACTTATAGCTAAAACGGGATGAGATAGGCCGAGAAAGTGAGAAAAAACTTTTAGTCCCAAATTCCGTTCATACACAACCCGGGCAATAAAATTCCGAGAAAAATAGAAAAAAAATTAAAAAATCTCTTTCCGGCATAAATTTTAGCCAAATCGGGATGAGATAGGCCAAGAAAGCGACAAATAAATTTTCGTCCCGAATTCCGTTCATACTCGACCCGGGCAAGAAAATTCCGAAAAAAATAGCAAAAAAATTCAAAAAATTAATGAACCTCTTTCCGGCATTAATTTTAGCCAAAACGGGATGAGATAGGCCGAGAAAGCGAGAAAAATCTTTTAGCCCAGAATTCCGTTCGTACTCGGCCTGGGGAAGAAAATTCCAAAAAAAATAGCAAAAAAATTCAAAAAATTAAAAAACCTTTTTCTGGCATTATTTTTCGCCAAAACGGGATGGGATTGGCCAAAAATGAGAGAAAAAACTTTTAGTCCCGAATTCTGTTCACACCCATCCCGAGCTAGAAAATTCCAAAAAAAATAGCAAAAAAATTACAAAAATTTAAAAAGTTGATTCCGGGATTATTTCTATCCAAAACAGGTTGACAGTGGCCGAGAAAGAAAAAAAAAAAATATTAGTCCCGAATTCCGTTCATACCGGACCCGGGCAAGAAAATTCCGAAAAAAAAAAGCAAAAAAATTCAAAAAACTAATAAACCTCTTTCCGGCACTAATTTTAGCCAAAACGGGATGAGATTGGGTGAGAAAGCTAGAAAAATCTTTTAGTCCAGAATTTCGTTCATTCTCAGCTCGGGGAAGAAAATTCCTAAAAAAATAGCAAAAAAATTCAAAAACCACTTTCCGGCATTACTTTTAGGTAAAACGGGATGAGATACGCCGAGAAAGTGAGAAAAAACTTTTAGTCCCACATTCCGTTCATACACGACCCGGGCAATAAAATCCGAGAAAAATAGAAAAAAAAACTAAAAAATTAAAAAACCTCTTTCCGGCATTATTTTTAGCCAAAACGGGATGAGGTAGGCCGGGAAAGCGAGAAAAATCTTCTAGTGGAGAATTCCGTTCGTACTCGGCCTGGGGAAGAAAACTCCGAAAAAAATAGCAAAAAAAATTATAAAATTAAAAAACCTATTTCTGGCATTACTTTTGGCCAAAACGGGATGAGATAGGCCGAAAAGGAGAGAAAAAAATTTTAGTCCCGAATTCCTTCACACTCGACCCGAGCTAGAAAATTCCAAAAAAAATAGGAAAAAAATTCAAAAAATTTAAAAAGTAAATTCCGGCATTATATCTATCCAAAACGGGTTGAGAGAAGCCAAGAAAGAGAAAAAAGAATTTTAGTCCCAAATTCAGTTCATGCTCGACCAAGGCAAGAAAATTCCGAAAAAAATAGCAAAAAAATTCAAAAAACTAACAAACCTCTTTCCGGCGTTAATTTTAGCCAAAACGGGATGAGATAGGCCGAAAAAGCGAGGAAAATATTTTAGTCCAGAATTCCGTTCATACTCGGCCCGGGGAAGAAAATTCCGAAAAAAATAGCAAAAAAATTCAAAAAATTAAAAAAACCACTTTTCTGCATTACTTTTAGCTAAAACGGGATGAGGTAGGCCGAGAAAGTGAGAAAAAACTTTTAGTCCCAAATTCCGTTCACACTCGACCCGAGCTAGAAAATTCCAAAAAAAATAGCAAAAAAGTTCAAAAATTTTAAAAAGTTAATTTCGGCATTATATCTATCCAAAACGATTTGAGAGAGGCCGAGAAAGAGAAAAAAAAATTTTAGTCCCGAATTTCGTTCATACTCAAACAGCGCAAGAAAATTCCAAAAAAAAAAAGCAAAAAAATTCAAAATAATTTACAAACCTCTTTCCGGCATTAATTTTAGCCAAAACGGGATGAGATAGGCCGAGAAATCGAGAAAAATTTTTACTCCAGAATTCCGTTCATACTCGGCCTGGGGTAGAAAATTCCTAAAAAAACTGCAAAAAATTTCAAAAACCACTTTCCGACATTAATTATAGCTAAAACGGGATGAGATAGGCCGAGAAAGTGGGAAAAAATTTTAGTCCCAAATTCCGTTCACACTCGACCCGAGCTAGAAAATTCCAAAAAAATAGCAACAAAGTTCAAAAATTTTAAAAAGTTAATTTCGGCATTATATCTATCCAAAACGATTTCAGAGAGGCCGAGAAAGAGAAAAAAAAATTTTAGTCCCGAATTTCGTTCATACTCAAACAGCGCAAGAAAATTCCAAAAAAAAAAGCAAAAAAATTCAAAAAAATTTACAAACCTCTTTCCGGCATTAATTTTAGCCAAAACGGGATGAGATAGGCCGAGAAATCGAGAAAAATTTTTACCCCAGAATTCCGTTCATACTCGGCCAGGGGTAGAAAATTCGTAAAAAAACTGCAAAAAAATTCAAAAACCACTTTCCGGCATTACTTATAGCTAAAACGGGATGAGATAGGCCGAGAAAGTGAGAAAAAACTTTTAGTCCCACATTCCGTTCATACACGACCCGGGCAATAAAATCCGAGAAAAATAGAAAAAAAAAACTAAAAAATTAAAAAACCTCTTTCCAGCATTATTTTTAGCCACAACGTGATGAGATACGCCGGGAAAGCGAGAAAAATCTTCTAGTGGAGAATTCCGTTCGTACTCGGCCTGGGGAAGAAAACTCCGAAAAAAATAGCAAAAAAAATTATAAAATTAAAAAACCTATTTCTGGCATTACTTTTGGCCAAAACGGGATGAGATAGGCCGAAAAAGAGAAAAAAAAATTTTAGTCCCGAATTCCTTCACACTCGACCCGAGCTAGAAAATTCCAAAAAAAATAGGAAAAAAATTCAAAAAATTTAAAAAGTAAATTCCGGCATTATATCTATCCAAAATGGGTTGAGAGAAGCCAAGAAAGAGAAAAAAGAATTTTAGTCCCAAATTCAGTTCATGCTCGACCAAGGCAAGAAAATTCCGAAAAAAATAGCAAAAAAATTCAAAAAACGAACAAACCTCTTTCCGGCGTTAATTTTAGCCAAAACGGGATGAGATAGGCCGAAAAAGCGAGGAAAATATTTTAGTCCAGAATTCCGTTCATACTCGGCCCGGGGAAGAAAATTCCGAAAAAAATAGCAAAAAAATTCAAAAAATTAAAAAAACCACTTTTCTGCATTACTTTTAGCTAAAACGGGATGAGGTAGGCCGAGAAAGTGAGAAAAAATTTTAGTCCCAAATTCCGTTCACACTCGACCCGAGCTAGAAAATTCCAAAAAAATAGCAACAAAGTTCAAAAATTTTAAAAAGTTAATTTCGGCATTATATCTATCCAAAACGATTTGAGAGAGGCCGAGAAAGAGAAAAAAAAATTTTAGTCCCGAATTTCATTCATACCCAAGCAGCGCAAGAAAATTCCCAAAAAAAAAAAGCAAAAAAATTTACAAACCTCTTTCCGGCGTTAATTTTAGCCAAAACGGGATGAGATAGGCCGAGAAATCGAGAAAAATTTTTACTCCAGAATTCCATTCATACTCGGCCTGGGGTAGAAAATTCCTAAAAAAACTGCAAAAAAATTCAAAAACCACTTTCCGGCGTTAATTTTAGCCAAAACGGGATGAGATAGGCCGAGAAAGTGAGAAAAAATTTTAGTCCCAAATTCCGTTCACACTCGACCCGAGCTAGAAAATTCCAAAAAAATAGCAACAAAGTTCAAAAATTTTAAAAAGTTAATTTCTTCATTATATCTATCCAAAACGATTTGAGAGAGGCCGAGAAAGAGAAAAAAAAATTTGAGTCCCGAATTTCGTTCATACTCAAACAGCGCAAGAAAATTCCAAAAAAAATAAGCAAAAAAATTCAAAAAAAATTACAAACCTCTTTCCGGCATTAATTTTAGCCAAAACGGGATGAGATAGGCCGAGAAATCGAGAAAAATTTTTACCCCAGAATTCCGTTCATACTCGGCCTGGGGTAGAAAATTCGTAAAAAAAACTGCAAAAAAATTCAAAAACCACTTTCCGGCATTACTTATAGCTAAAACGGGATGAGATAGGCCGAGAAAGTGAGAAAAAACTTTTAGTCCCACATTCCGTTCATACACGACCCGGGCAATAAAATCCGAGAAAAATAGAAAAAAAAACTAAAAAATTAAAAAACCTCTTTCCAGCATTATTTTTAGCCACAACGTGATGAGATACGCCGGGAAAGCGAGAAAAATCTTCTAGTGGAGAATTCCGTTCGTACTCGGCCTGGGGAAGAAAACACCGAAAAAAATAGCAAAAAAAATTATAAAATTAAAAAACCTATTTCTAGCATTACTTTTGGCCAAAACGGGATGAGATAGGCCGAAAAAGAGAAAAAAAAATTTTAGTCCCGAATTCCTTCACACTCGACCCGAGCTAGAAAATTCCAAAAAAAATAGGAAAAAAATTCAAAAAATTTAAAAAGTAAATTCCGGCATTATATCTATCCAAAATGGGTTGAGAGAAGCCAAGAAAGACAAAAAAGAATTTTAGTCCCAAATTCAGTTCATGCTCGACCAAGGCAAGAAAATTCCGAAAAAAATAGCAAAAATATTCAAAAAACTAACAAACCTCTTTCCGGCGTTAATTTTAGCCAAAACGGGATGAGATAGGCCGAAAAAGCGAGGAAAATATTTTAGTCCAGAATTCCGTTCGTACTCGGCCCGGGGAAGAAAATTCCGAAAAAAATAGCAAAAAAATTCAAAAAATTAAAAAAACCACTTTCCAGCGTTAATTTTAGCCAAAACGGGATGGATAGGCCGAGAAAGTGAGAAAAAATTTTAGTCCCAAATTCCGTTCACACTCGACCCGAGCTAGAAAATTCCAAAAAAATAGCAACAAAGTTCAAAAATTTTAAAAAGTTAATTTCTTCATTATATCTATCCAAAACGATTTGAGAGAGGCCGAGAAAGAGAAAAAAAAATTTTAGTCCCGAATTTCATTCATACCCAAGCAGCGCAAGAAAATTCCCAAAAAAAAAAAGCAAAAAAATTCAAAAAAATTTACAAACCTCTTTCCGGCATTAATTTTAGCCAAAACGGGATGAGATAGGCCGAGAAATCGAGAAAAATTTTTACTCCAGAATTCCATTCATACTCGGCCTGGGGTAGAAAATTCCTAAAAAAACTGCAAAAAAATTCAAAAACCACTTTCCGGCGTTAATTTTAGCCAAAACGGGATGAGATAGGCCGAGAAAGTGAGAAAAAATTTTAGTCCCAACTTCCGTTCACACTCGACCCGAGCTAGAAAATTCCAAAAAAATAGCAACAAAGTTCAAAAATTTTAAAAAGTTAATTTCTTCATTATATCTATCCAAAACGATTTGGGAGAGGCCGAGAAAGAGAAAAAAAAATTTGAGTCCCGAATTTCGTTCATACTCAAACAGCGCAAGAAAATTCCAAAAAAAAAAAGCAAAAAAATTCAAAAAAAATTACAAACCTCTTTCCGGCATTAATTTTAGCCAAAACGGGATGAGATAGGCCGAGAAATCGAGAAAAATTTTTACCCCAGAATTCCGTTCATACTCGGCCTGGGGTAGAAAATTCGTAAAAAAAACTGCAAAAAAATTCAAAAACCACTTTCCGGCATTACTTATAGCTAAAACGGGATGAGATAGGCCGAGAAAGTGAGAAAAAACTTTTAGTCCCACATTCCGTTCATACACGACCCGGGCAATAAAATCCGAGAAAAATAGAAAAAAAAACTAAAAAATTAAAAAACCTCTTTCCAGCATTATTTTTAGCCACAACGGGATGAGATACGCCGGGAAAGCGAGAAAAATCTTCTAGTGGAGAATTCCGTTCGTACTCGGCCTGGGGAAGAAAACACCGAAAAAAATAGCAAAAAAAATTATAAAATTAAAAAACCTATTTCTAGCATTACTTTTGGCCAAAACGGGATGAGATAGGCCGAAAAAGAGAAAAAAAAATTTTAGTCCCGAATTCCTTCACACTCGACCCGAGCTAGAAAATTCAAAAAAAAAATAGGAAAAAAATTCAAAAAATTTAAAAAGTAAATTCCGGCATTATATCTATCCAAAATGGGTTGAGAGAAGCCAAGAAAGAGAAAAAAGAATTTTAGTCCCAAATTCAGTTCATGCTCGACCAAGGCAAGAAAATTCCGAAAAAAATAGCAAAAAAATTCAAAAAACTAACAAACCTCTTTCCGGCGTTAATTTTAGCCAAAACGGGATGAGATAGGCCGAAAAAGCGAGGAAAATATTTTAGTCCAGAATTCCGTTCATACTCGGCCCGGGGAAGAAAATTCCGAAAAAAATAGCAAAAAAATTCAAAAAATTAAAAAAACCACTTTCCGGCGTTAATTTTAGCCAAAACGGGATGAGATAGGCCGAGAAAGTGAGAAAAAATTTTAGTCCCAAATTCCGTTCACACTCGACCCGAGCTAGAAAATTCCAAAAAAATAGCAACAAAGTTCAAAAATTTTAAAAAGTTAATTTCTTCATTATATCTATCCAAAACGATTTGAGAGAGGCCGAGAAAGAGAAAAAAAAATTTTAGTCCCGAATTTCGTTCATACTCAAACAGCGCAAGAAAATTCCAAAAAAAAAAAGCAAAAAAATTCAAAAAAAATTACAAACCTCTTTCCGGCATTAATTTTAGCCAAAACGGGATGAGATAGGCCGAGAAATCGAGAAAAATTTTTACCCCAGAATTCCGTTCATACTCGGCCTGGGGTAGAAAATTCGTAAAAAAAACTGCAAAAAAATTCAAAAACCACTTTCCGGCATTACTTATAGCTAAAACGGGATGAGATAGGCCGAGAAAGTGAGAAAAAACTTTTAGTCCCACATTCCGTTCATACACGACCCGGGCAATAAAATCCGAGAAAAATAGAAAAAAAAACTAAAAAATTAAAAAACCTCTTTCCAGCATTATTTTTAGCCACAACGGGATGAGATACGCCGGGAAAGCGAGAAAAATCTTCTAGTGGAGAATTCCGTTCGTACTCGGCCTGGGGAAGAAAACACCGAAAAAAATAGCAAAAAAAATTATAAAATTAAAAAACCTATTTCTAGCATTACTTTTGGCCAAAACGGGATGAGATAGGCCGAAAAAGAGAAAAAAAAATTTTAGTCCCGAATTCCTTCACACTCGACCCGAGCTAGAAAATTCAAAAAAAAAATAGGAAAAAAATTCAAAAAATTTAAAAAGTAAATTCCGGCATTATATCTATCCAAAATGGGTTGAGAGAAGCCAAGAAAGAGAAAAAAGAATTTTAGTCCCAAATTCAGTTCATGCTCGACCAAGGCAAGAAAATTCCGAAAAAAATAGCAAAAAAATTCAAAAAACTAACAAACCTCTTTCCGGCGTTAATTTTAGCCAAAACGGGATGAGATAGGCCGAAAAAGCGAGGAAAATATTTTAGTCCAGAATTCCGTTCATACTCGGCCCGGGGAAGAAAATTCCGAAAAAAATAGCAAAAAAATTCAAAAAATTAAAAAAACCACTTTCCAGCGTTAATTTTAGCCAAAACGGGATGAGATAGGCCGAGAAAGTGAGAAAAAATTTTAGTCCCAAATTCCGTTCACACTCGACCCGAGCTAGAAAATTCCAAAAAAATAGCAACAAAGTTCAAAAATTTTAAAAAGTTAATTTCTTCATTATATCTATCCAAAACGATTTGAGAGAGGCCGAGAAAGAGAAAAAAAAATTTGAGTCCCGAATTTCGTTCATACTCAAACAGCGCAAGAAAATTCCAAAAAAAAAAGCAAAAAAATTCAAAAAAAATTACAAACCTCTTTCCGGCATTAATTTTAGCCAAAACGGGATGAGATAGGCCGAGAAATCGAGAAAAATTTTTACCCCAGAATTCCGTTCATACTCGGCCTGGGGTAGAAAATTCGTAAAAAAAACTGCAAAAAAATTCAAAAACCACTTTCCGGCATTACTTATAGCTAAAACGGGATGAGATAGGCCGAGAAAGTGAGAAAAAACTTTTAGTCCCACATTCCGTTCATACACGACCCGGGCAATAAAATCCGAGAAAAATAGAAAAAAAAACTAAAAAATTAAAAAACCTCTTTCCAGCATTATTTTTAGCCACAACGGGATGAGATACGCCGGGAAAGCGAGAAAAATCTTCTAGTGGAGAATTCCGTTCGTACTCGGCCTGGGGAAGAAAACACCGAAAAAAATAGCAAAAAAAATTATAAAATTAAAAAACCTATTTCTAGCATTACTTTTGGCCAAAACGGGATGAGATAGGCCGAAAAAGAGAAAAAAAAATTTTAGTCCCGAATTCCTTCACACTCGACCCGAGCTAGAAAATTCCAAAAAAAATAGGAAAAAAATTCAAAAAATTTAAAAAGTAAATTCCGGCATTATATCTATCCAAAATGGGTTGAGAGAAGCCAAGAAAGAGAAAAAAGAATTTTAGTCCCAAATTCAGTTCATGCTCGACCAAGGCAAGAAAATTCCGAAAAAAATAGCAAAAAAATTCAAAAAACGAACAAACCTCTTTCCGGCGTTAATTTTAGCCAAAACGGGATGAGATAGGCCGAAAAAGCGAGGAAAATATTTTAGTCCAGAATTCCGTTCATACTCGGCCCGGGGAAGAAAATTCCGAAAAAAATAGCAAAAAAATTCAAAAAATTAAAAAAACCACTTTTCTGCATTACTTTTAGCTAAAACGGGATGAGGTAGGCCGAGAAAGTGAGAAAAAATTTTAGTCCCAAATTCCGTTCACACTCGACCCGAGCTAGAAAATTCCAAAAAAATAGCAACAAAGTTCAAAAATTTTAAAAAGTTAATTTCGGCATTATATCTATCCAAAACGATTTGAGAGAGGCCGAGAAAGAGAAAAAAAAATTTTAGTCCCGAATTTCATTCATACCCAAGCAGCGCAAGAAAATTCCCAAAAAAAAAAAGCAAAAAAATTCAAAAAAATTTACAAACCTCTTTCCGGCATTAATTTTAGCCAAAACGGGATGAGATAGGCCGAGAAATCGAGAAAAATTTTTACTCCAGAATTCCATTCATACTCGGCCTGGGGTAGAAAATTCCTAAAAAAACTGCAAAAAAATTCAAAAACCACTTTCCGGCGTTAATTTTAGCCAAAACGGGATGAGATAGGCCGAGAAAGTGAGAAAAAATTTTAGTCCCAAATTCCGTTCACACTCGACCCGAGCTAGAAAATTCCAAAAAAATAGCAACAAAGTTCAAAAATTTTAAAAAGTTAATTTCTTCATTATATCTATCCAAAACGATTTGAGAGAGGCCGAGAAAGAGAAAAAAAAATTTGAGTCCCGAATTTCGTTCATACTCAAACAGCGCAAGAAAATTCCAAAAAAAAAAAGCAAAAAAATTCAAAAAAAATTACAAACCTCTTTCCGGCATTAATTTTAGCCAAAACGGGATGAGATAGGCCGAGAAATCGAGAAAAATTTTTACCCCAGAATTCCGTTCATACTCGGCCTGGGGTAGAAAATTCGTAAAAAAAACTGCAAAAAAATTCAAAAACCACTTTCCGGCATTACTTATAGCTAAAACGGGATGAGATAGGCCGAGAAAGTGAGAAAAAACTTTTAGTCCCACATTCCGTTCATACACGACCCGGGCAATAAAATCCGAGAAAAATAGAAAAAAAAACTAAAAAATTAAAAAACCTCTTTCCAGCATTATTTTTAGCCACAACGGGATGAGATACGCCGGGAAAGCGAGAAAAATCTTCTAGTGGAGAATTCCGTTCGTACTCGGCCTGGGGAAGAAAACACCGAAAAAAATAGCAAAAAAAATTATAAAATTAAAAAACCTATTTCTAGCATTACTTTTGGCCAAAACGGGATGAGATAGGCCGAAAAAGAGAAAAAAAAATTTTAGTCCCGAATTCCTTCACACTCGACCCGAGCTAGAAAATTCAAAAAAAATAGGAAAAAAATTCAAAAAATTTAAAAAGTAAATTCCGGCATTATATCTATCCAAAATGGGTTGAGAGAAGCCAAGAAAGAGAAAAAAGAATTTTAGTCCCAAATTCAGTTCATGCTCGACCAAGGCAAGAAAATTCCGAAAAAAATAGCAAAAAAATTCAAAAAACTAACAAACCTCTTTCCGGCGTTAATTTTAGCCAAAACGGGATGAGATAGGCCGAAAAAGCGAGGAAAATATTTTAGTCCAGAATTCCGTTCATACTCGGCCCGGGGAAGAAAATTCCGAAAAAAATAGCAAAAAAATTCAAAAAATTAAAAAAACCACTTTCCGGCGTTAATTTTAGCCAAAACGGGATGAGATAGGCCGAGAAAGTGAGAAAAAATTTTAGTCCCAAATTCCGTTCACACTCGACCCGAGCTAGAAAATTCCAAAAAAATAGCAACAAAGTTCAAAAATTTTAAAAAGTTAATTTCTTCATTATATCTATCCAAAACGATTTGAGAGAGGCCGAGAAAGAGAAAAAAAAATTTTAGTCCCGAATTTCGTTCATACTCAAACAGCGCAAGAAAATTCCAAAAAAAAAAAGCAAAAAAATTCAAAAAAAATTACAAACCTCTTTCCGGCATTAATTTTAGCCAAAACGGGATGAGATAGGCCGAGAAATCGAGAAAAATTTTTACCCCAGAATTCCGTTCATACTCGGCCTGGGGTAGAAAATTCGTAAAAAAAACTGCAAAAAAATTCAAAAACCACTTTCCGGCATTACTTATAGCTAAAACGGGATGAGATAGGCCGAGAAAGTGAGAAAAAACTTTTAGTCCCACATTCCGTTCATACACGACCCGGGCAATAAAATCCGAGAAAAATAGAAAAAAAAACTAAAAAATTAAAAAACCTCTTTCCAGCATTATTTTTAGCCACAACGGGATGAGATACGCCGGGAAAGCGAGAAAAATCTTCTAGTGGAGAATTCCGTTCGTACTCGGCCTGGGGAAGAAAACACCGAAAAAAATAGCAAAAAAAATTATAAAATTAAAAAACCTATTTCTAGCATTACTTTTGGCCAAAACGGGATGAGATAGGCCGAAAAAGAGAAAAAAAAATTTTAGTCCCGAATTCCTTCACACTCGACCCGAGCTAGAAAATTCCAAAAAAAATAGGAAAAAAATTCAAAAAATTTAAAAAGTAAATTCCGGCATTATATCTATCCAAAACGGTTGAGAGAAGCCAAGAAAGAGAAAAAAGAATTTTAGTCCCAAATTCAGTTCATGCTCGACCAAGGCAAGAAAATTCCGAAAAAAATAGCAAAAAAATTCAAAAAACTAACAAACCTCTTTCCGGCGTTAATTTTAGCCAAAACGGGATGAGATAGGCCGAAAAAGCGAGGAAAATATTTTAGTCCAGAATTCCGTTCATACTCGGCCCGGGGAAGAAAATTCCGAAAAAAAATAGCAAAAAAATTCAAAAAATTAAAAAAACCACTTTTCTGCATTACTTTTAGCTAAAACGGGATGAGGTAGGCCGAGAAAGTGAGAAAAAACTTTTAGTCCCAAATTCCGTTCACACTCGACCCGAGCTAGAAAATTCCAAAAAAAATAGCAAAAAAGTTCAAAAATTTTAAAAAGTTAATTTCGGCATTATATCTATCCAAAACGATTTGAGAGAGGCCGAGAAAGAGAAAAAAAAATTTTAGTCCCGAATTTCGTTCATACCCAAACAGCGCAAGAAAATTCCCAAAAAAAAAAAGCAAAAAAATTCAAAAAAATTTACAAACCTCTTTCCGGCATTAATTTTAGCCAAAACGGGATGAGATAGGCCGAGAAATCGAGAAAAATTTTTACTCCAGAATTCCGTTCATACTCGGCCTGGGGTAGAAAATTCCTAAAAAAACTGCAAAAAAATTCAAAAACCACTTTCCGGCATTACTTATAGCTAAAACGGGATGAGATAGGCCGAGAAAGTGAGAAAAAACTTTTAGTCCCAAATTCCGTTCATACACAACCCGGGCAATAAAATTCCGAGAAAAATAGAAAAAAAATTAAAAAATCTCTTTCCGGCATTAATTTTAGCCAAATCGGGATGAGATAGGCCGAGAAAGCGACAAATAAATTTTCGTCCCGAATTCCGTTCATAGGTCGAGTAAAATTCCGAAAAAAATAGCAAAAAAATTCAAAAAATTAATAAACCTCTTTCCGGCATTAAATTTAGCCAAAACGGGATGAGATAGGCCGAGAAAGCGAGAAAAATCTTTTAGCCCAGAATTCCGTTCGTACTCGGCCTGAGGAAGAAAATTCCAAAAAAAATAGCAAAAAAATTCAAAAAATTAAAAAACCTTTTTCTGGCATTATTTTTCGCCAAAACGGGATGGGATTGGCCAAAAATGAGAGAAAAAACTTTTAGTCCCGAATTCTGTTCACACCCATCCCGAGCTAGAAAATTCCAAAAAAAATAGCAAAAAAATTACAAAAATTTAAAAAGTTGATTCTGGGATTATTTCTATCCAAAACAGGTTGACAGTGGCCGAGAAAGAAAAAAAAAAATTTTAGTCCCGAATTCCGTTCATACCGGACCCGGGCAAGAAAATACCGAAAAAAAAAGCAAAAAATTCAAAAAACTAATAAACCTCTTTCCGGCACTAATTTTAGCCAAAACGGGATGAGATTGGGTGAGAAAGCTAGAAAAATCTTTTAGTCCAGAATTTCGTTCATTCTCAGCTCGTGGAAGAAAATTCCTAAAAAAATAGCAAAAAAATTCAAAAACCACTTTCCGGCATTACTTTTAGGTAAAACGGGATGAGATACGCCGAGAAAGTGAGAAAAAACTTTTAGTCCCACATTCCGTTCATACACGACCCGGGCAATAAAATCCGAGAAAAATAGAAAAAAAAAACCAAAAAATTAAAAAACCTCTTTCCGGCATTATTTTTAGCCAAAACGGGATGAGGTAGGCCGGGAAAGCCAGAAAAATCTTCTAGTGGAGAATTCCGTTCGTACTCGGCCTGGGGAAGTAAACTCCGAAAAAAATAGCAAAAAAAATTATAAAATTAAAAAACCTATTTCTGGCATTACTTTTGGCCAAAACGGGATGAGATAGGCCGAAAAGGAGAGAAAAAAATTTTAGTCCCGAATTCCTTCACACTCGACCCGAGCTAGAAAATTCCAAAAAAAATAGGAAAAAAGTTCAAAAAATTTAAAAAGTAAATTCCGGCATTATATCTATCCAAAACGGGTTGAGAGAAGCCAAGAAAGAGAAAAAAGAATTTTAGTCCCAAATTCAATTCATGCTCGACCAAGGCAAGAAAATTCCGAAAAAAATAGCAAACAAATTCAAAAAACTAACAAACCTCTTTCCGGCGTTAGTTTTAGCCAAAACGGGATGAGATAGGCCGAGAAAGTGAGAAAAAATTTTAGTCCCAAATTCCGTTCACACTCGACCCGAGCTAGAAAATTCCAAAAAAATAGCAACAAAGTTCAAAAATTTTAAAAAGTTAATTTCGGCAGTATATCTGTCCAAAACGATTTGAGAGAGGCCGAGAAAGAGAAAAAAAAATTTTAGTCCCGAATTTCATTCATACCCAAGCAGCGCAAGAAAATTCCCAAAAAAAAAAAGCAAAAAAATTCAAAAAAATTTACAAACCTCTTTCCGGCATTAATTTTAGCCAAAACGGGATGAGATAGGCCGAGAAATCGAGAAAAATTTTTACTCCAGAATTCCATTCATACTCGGCCTGGGGTAGAAAATTCCTAAAAAAACTGCAAAAAAATTCAAAAACCACTTTCCGGCGTTAATTTTAGCCAAAACGGGATGAGATAGGCCGAGAAAGTGAGAAAAAATTTTAGTCCCAACTTCCGTTCACACTCGACCCGAGCTAGAAAATTCCAAAAAAATAGCAACAAAGTTCAAAAATTTTAAAAAGTTAATTTCTTCATTATATCTATCCAAAACGATTTGGGAGAGGCCGAGAAAGAGAAAAAAAAATTTGAGTCCCGAATTTCGTTCATACTCAAACAGCGCAAGAAAATTCCAAAAAAAAAAAGCAAAAAAATTCAAAAAAAATTACAAACCTCTTTCCGGCATTAATTTTAGCCAAAACGGGATGAGATAGGCCGAGAAATCGAGAAAAATTTTTACCCCAGAATTCCGTTCATACTCGGCCTGGGGTAGAAAATTCGTAAAAAAAACTGCAAAAAAATTCAAAAACCACTTTCCGGCATTACTTATAGCTAAAACGGGATGAGATAGGCCGAGAAAGTGAGAAAAAACTTTTAGTCCCACATTCCGTTCATACACGACCCGGGCAATAAAATCCGAGAAAAATAGAAAAAAAAACTAAAAAATTAAAAAACCTCTTTCCAGCATTATTTTTAGCCACAACGGGATGAGATACGCCGGGAAAGCGAGAAAAATCTTCTAGTGGAGAATTCCGTTCGTACTCGGCCTGGGGAAGAAAACACCGAAAAAAATAGCAAAAAAAATTATAAAATTAAAAAACCTATTTCTAGCATTACTTTTGGCCAAAACGGGATGAGATAGGCCGAAAAAGAGAAAAAAAAATTTTAGTCCCGAATTCCTTCACACTCGACCCGAGCTAGAAAATTCCAAAAAAAATAGGAAAAAAATTCAAAAAATTTAAAAAGTAAATTCCGGCATTATATCTATCCAAAACTGGTTGAGAGAAGCCAAGAAAGAGAAAAAAGAATTTTAGTCCCAAATTCAGTTCATGCTCGACCAAGGCAAGAAAATTCCGAAAAAAATAGAAAAAAATTCGTTAAAGCCAAAACTAGGCCGAAAAAGCGAGCGAAAATATTTTAGTCCAGAATTCCGTTCATACTCGGCCCGGGGAAGAAAATTCCGAAAAAAATAGCAAAAAAATTCAAAAAATTAAAAAAACCACTTTTCTGCATTACTTTTAGCTAAAACGGGATGAGGTAGGCCGAGAAAGTGAGAGAAAAAAATTTTAGTCCCAAATTCCGTTCACACTCGACCCGAGCTAGAAAATTCCGAAAAAAAATAGCAAAAAAGTTCAAAAATTTTAAAAAGTTAATTTCGGCATTATATCTATCCAAAACGATTTGAGAGAGGCCGAGAAAGAGAAAAAAAAATTTTAGTCCCGAATTTCGTTCATACTCAAACAGCGCAAGAAAATTCCAAAAAAAAAAGCAAAAAAATTCAAAAAATTTTACAAACCTCTTTCCGGCATTAATTTTAGCCAAAACGGGATGAGATAGGCCGAAAAAGCGAGGAAAATATTTTAGTCCAGAATTCCGTTCATACTCGGCCCGGGGAAGAAAATTCCGAAAAAAATAGCAAAAAAATTCAAAAATGAGATAGGCCGAGAAAGTGAGAAAAAACTTTTAGTCCCAAATTCCGTTCATACACAACCCGGGCAATAAAATTCCGAGAAAAATAGAAAAAAAATTAAAAAATCTCTTTCCGGCATTAATTTTAGCCAAATCGGGATGAGATAGGCCGAGAAAGCGACAAATAAATTTTCGTCCCGAATTCCGTTCATACTCGACCCGGGCAAGAAAATTCCGAAAAAAATAGAAAAAAAATTCAAAAAATTAATAAACCTCTTTCCGGCATTAATTTTAGCCAAAACGGGATGAGATAGGCCGAGAAAGCGAGAAAAATCTTTTAGCCCAGAATTCCGTTCGTACTCGGCCTGGGGAAGAAAATTCCAAAAAAAATAGCAAAAAAATTCAAAAAATTAAAAAACCTTTTTCTGGCATTATTTTTCGCCAAAACGGGATGGGATTGGCCAAAAATGAGAGAAAAAACTTTTAGTCCCGAATTCTGTTCACACCCATCCCGAGCTAGAAAATTCCAAAAAAAATAGCAAAAAAATTACAAAAATTTAAAAAGTTGATTCTGGGATTATTTCTATCCAAAACAGGTTGACAGTGGCCGAGAAAGAAAAAAAAAAATTTTAGTCCCGAATTCCGTTCATACCGGACCCGGGCAAGAAAATACCGAAAAAAAAAGCAAAAAATTCAAAAAACTAATAAACCTCTTTCCGGCACTAATTTTAGCCAAAACGGGATGAGATTGGGTGAGAAAGCTAGAAAAATCTTTTAGTCCAGAATTTCGTTCATTCTCAGCTCGTGGAAGAAAATTCCTAAAAAAATAGCAAAAAAATTCAAAAACCACTTTCCGGCATTACTTTTAGGTAAAACGGGATGAGATACGCCGAGAAAGTGAGAAAAAACTTTTAGTCCCAAATTCCGTTCACACTCGACCTGAGCTAGAAAATTCAAAACAAATAGCAAAAAAGTTCAAAAATTTTAAAAAGTTAATTTCGGCATTATATCTATCCAAAACGATTTGAGAGAGGCCGAGAAAGAGAAAAAAAAAAATTTTAGTCCCGAATTTCGTTCATACTCAAACAGCGCAAGAAAATTCCGAAAAAAATAGCAAAAAAATTCAAAAAATTAAAAAAACCACTTTTCTGCATTACTTTTAGCTAAAACGGGATGAGGTAGGCCGAGAAAGTGAGAAAAAACTTTTAGTCCCAAATTCCGTTCACACTCGACCCGAGCTAGAAAATTCCAAAAAAAATAGCAAAAAAGTTCAAAAATTTTAAAAAGTTAATTTCGGCATTATATCTATCCAAAACGATTTGAGAGAGGCCGAGAAAGAGAAAAAAAAATTTTGGTCCCGAATTTCGTTCATACTCAAACAGCGCAAGAAAATTCCAAAAAAAAAAAGCAAAAAAATTCAAAATAATTTACAAACCTCTTTCCGGCATTAATTTTAGCCAAAACGGGATGAGATAGGCCGAGAAATCGAGAAAAATTTTTACTCCAGAATTCCGTTCATACTCGGCCTGTGGT